>NC_052326.1:42421166-42668476 GCF_016432855.1 Salvelinus namaycush
ATGCACACCTGTAGCATTTGAATGGTGTGATAAAAACATCTGTCGTCGGTGGTTCTTCGGGTCTCGACGAGTGAACAAGACCATTTCCTGTGTGACAGAGAAAGAGAGAGAGAGAGAGAGAGAGAGAGAGAGGAGAGAGAGAGGAGAGAGAGAGAGAGAGAGAGAGAGAGAGAGAGAGAGGAGAGAGAGGAGAGAGAGAGAGAGAGAGAGAGAGCGCTGCGCACATTGAGATGCTTTTGCTCTCTCTATCTCGTTGTTCTTTAAACTTTGAGTCCCTCATCTTGACGCTGAAACAAAACAACCGCAGAGCGACCACAGACCACGCCACAGGCAGAGAGAGAGAGAGAGAAAAAGGAGAAAGAGAAAAAGGAGAGAGAGAGAGAGAGAGAGAAGGCATGTGTACATTGTCGTCAGACAATACAAAACCCTTAACTTTATTTCAACTCCTGTCATTGCATTGAATGTCTGTCACATTGTTTATTTTTGATGTTGTGTCCTAACAAAAGAAATGGGCAAAGTTGACTGCAGTGGTTGATGGTGGAATTGGGCATCAGAAAAGTGTACATAGAATTTTTGTTCATAGCTACACTTTATTTTACAGTGGTTATTACCTAATCACTTTGTAATAATTACAATTTGGTTTCTTTGGGATTAATTGAAAAAATCATCACTACGTATTTGATATAGTAGCTGACAAACTATGTTTCTTTGGCATTGCTATCATATTATTTCCTATTAAATAAATAGGAAACACTTTAATTTACACTCTTGGGTAACACTTTATTTTACAGTCCCCTAAACACGAGTAGAAACAGGACTGTCAAATAAAGAATTACTCAGTTCACTTAAATCAAGCATTCTATGTACTCTATTTACCAACATGTTCTGGTTTAGAGCACACGTTCACAACAGTCCTAAGCCATTGCATCTATCTGGAATGCTAAGTGGTTTTAATCATGGTACTCCATTCTGTTTATTTATTTATTTATTTATTTTGTTTATCTGTCGCTCCCAGCCGCGAACTCAGCCTCTGTGTGTAGTTAACCGACCCTCTCTGCCCATTCATCGCCATTTTACCTGTTGTTGTTTTAGCTGATTAGCTGTTGTTGTCTCACCCGTTGTTGTCTTAGCTAGCTCTCCAAATCAACACCTGTGATTACTTTATGCCTCGCTGTATGTCTCTCTCATATGTCAATATGCCTTGTATACTGTTGTTTAGGTTAGTTATCATTGTTTTAGTTTACAATGGAGCCCCTAGTTCCACTCATTATACCTCTGATACCTCTTTTGTCCCACCTCCCACTCATACGGTGACCTCACCCATTATAACCAGCTTATCCAGAGATACAACCTCTCTTATCATCACTCAGTGCCTGGGCTTACCTCCGCTGTACCCGCACCCCACCATATCCCTGTCTGTACATTATGCCCTGAATCTATTCTACCACGCCCAGAAATCTGCTCCTTTTATCCTTTGTCCCCAACGCTCTAGGCGACCAGTTTTGATAGCCTTTAGCCGTACCCTCATCCTACTCCGCCTCTGTTCCTCGGGTGATGTGGAGGTAAACCCAGGCCCTGCATGTCCCCAGGCACCCTCATTTGTTGACTTCTGTGATAGAAAAAGCCTTGGTTTCATGCATGTCAACATCAGAAGCCTCCTCCCTAAGTTTGTTTTACTCACTGCTTTAGCACACTCCGTCAACCCTGATGTCCTTGCCGTGTCTGAATCCTGGCTTAGGAAGGCCACCAACAATTCTGAGATTTCCATACCCAGCTACAACATTTTCCATCAAGATAGAACTGCCAAAGGGGGAGGAGTTGCAATCTACTGCAGAGATAGCCTGCAAAGTTCTGTCATACTTTCCAGGTCTATACCCAAACAGTTTGAACTTCTAATTTTAAAAATGTACCTCTCCAGGAATAAGTCTCTCACTGTTGCCGCCTGTTATCGACCCCCCTCCGCTCCCAGCTGTGCCCTGGACACCATTTGTGAATTGATCGCCCCCCATCTAGCTTCAGAGTTTGTTCTGTTAGGTGACCTAAACTGGGATATGCTTAACACCCCGGCAGTCCTACAATCTAAGCTAGATGCCCTCAATCTCACACAAATCATCAAGGAACCCACCAGGTACAACCCTAAATCCATAAACATGGGCACCCTCATAGACATTATCCTGACCAACTTGCCCTCCAAATACACCTCCGCTCTTTTCAATCAGGATCTCAGCGATCACTGCCTCATTGCCTGTATCCACTATGGGTCCGCGGTCCAACGACCACCCCTCATCACTGTCAAAAGCTCCCTAAAACACTTCTGCGAGCAGGCCTTTCTAATCGACCTGGCCCGGGTATCCTGGAAGGATATCGACCTCATCCCGTCAGTCGAGGATGCCTGGTCATTCTTTAAAAGTAATTTCCTCACCATCTTAGATAAACATGCCCCGTTCAAAAAATGCAGAACTAAGAACAGATATAGACCTTGGTTCACTCCAGACCTGACTGCCCTTGACCAGCACAAAAACATCCTGTGGCGGACTGCAATAGCATCGAATAGTCCCCACGATATGCAACTGTTCAGGGAAGTCAGGAACCAATACACTCAGGAAAGCAAAGGCTAGCTTTTTCAAGCAGAAATTCGCATTCTGTAGCTCTAACTCCCAAAAGTTTTGGGACACTGTAAAGTCCATGGAGAACAAGAGCACCTCCTCCCAGCTGCCCACTGCACTGAGGCTAGGTAACACGGTCACCACTGATAAATCCATGATAATCGAACATTTCAATAAGCATTTCTCAACGGCTGGCCATGCCTTCCTCCTGGCTACTCCAACCCCGGCCAACAGCTCCGCCTCCCCCGCAGCTACTCGCCCAAGCCTCCCCAGCTTCTCCTTCACCGAAATCCAGACAGCAGATCCAAAACCTGGACCCGTACAAATCAGCTGGGCTAGACAATCTGGACCCTCTCTTTCTAAAACTATCCGCCGCCATTGTTGCAACCCCTATTACCAGCCTGTTCAACCTCTCTTTCGTACCGTCCGAGATCCCTAAAGATTGGAAAGCTGCCGCGGTCATCCCCCTCTTCAAAGGGGGTGACACCCTAGACCCAAACTGTTACAGACCTATATCCATCCTGCCGTGCCTATCTAAAGTCTTCGAAAGCCAATAATAAACAGATCACTGACCATTTCAAATCCCACCGTACCTTCTACGCTGTGCAATCCGGCTTCCGAGCCGGTCACGGGTGCACCTCAGCCACGCTCAAGGTACTAAACGATATCATAACCGCCATCGATAAAAGACAGTACTGTGCAGCCGTCTTCATCGACCTGGCAAAGGCTTTCGACTCTGTCAATCACCGTATTCTTATCGGCAGACTCAATAGCCTTGGTTTTTCTAATGACTGCCTCGCCTGGTTCACCAACTACTTTGCAGGCAGAGTTCAGTGTGTCAAATCGGGCATGTTGTCCGGACCTCTGGCAGTCTCTATGGGGGTACCACAGGGTTCAATTCTCGGGCCGACTCTTTTCTCTGTATATATCAATGATGTCGCTCTTGCTGCGGGCGATTCCCTGATCCACCTCTATGCAGATGACACCATTCTGTATACTTCTGGCCCTTCCTTGGACACTGTGCTAACTAACCTCCAAACAAGCTTTAACGCCATACAACACTCCTTCCGTGGCCTCCAACTGCTCTTAAACGCTAGTAAAACCAAATGCATGCTTTTCAACCGTTCGCAGCCCACACCCGCCCGCCCGACTAGCATCACCACCCTGGACGGTTCCGACCTAGAATATGTGGACAACTATAAATACCTAGGTGTCTGGCTAGACTTTAAACTCTCCTTCTAGACTCAAATTAAACATCTCCAATCCAAAATCAAATCTAGAATCGGCTTTCTATTTCGCAACAAAGCCTCCTTCACTCACGCCGCAAAACTTACCCTAGTAAAACTGACTATCTTACCGATCCTCGACTTCGGCAATGTCATCTACAAAATAGCTTCCAACACTCTACTCAGCAAACTGGATGCAGTCTATCACAGTGCCATCCGTTTTGTTACCAAATCACCTTATACCACCCACCATTGCGACCTGTATGCTCTAGTCGGCTGGCCCTCGCTACATATTCGTCGCCAGACCCACTGGCTCCAGGTCATCTATAAGTCTTATCTCAGTTCACTGGTCACGATAACAACACCCACCCGTAGCACACGTTCCAGCAGGTATATCTCACTGATCATCCCCAAAGCCAACACCTCATTTGGCCGCCTTTCCTTCCAGTTCTCTGCTGCCAGTGACTGGAACAAATTGCAAAAATCGATGAAGTTGGAGACTTTTATTTCCCTCACCAACTTTAAACATCAACTATCTGAGCAGCTAACCGATCGCTGCAGCTGTACATAGTCCATCTGTAAGTAGCCCACCCAATCTACCTACCTCATCCCCATACTGTTTTTATTTCATTTACTTTTCTGCTCTTTTGCACACCAGTATCTCTACTTGCACATCATCATCTGCTCATTTATCACTCTAGTGTTAATCTGCTAAATTGTAATTATTCGCTCCTATGGCCTATTTATTGCCTACCTCCTCATGCCTTTTGCACACACTGTATATAGACTTTCTTTTTTCTGCTGTGTCATTAACTTGTTTATTGTGTTATTGGCTTGTTTATTGTTTACTCCATGTGTAACTCTGTGTTGTTGTCTGTGTCACACTGCTTTGCTTTATCTTGGCCAGGTCGCAGTTGCAAATGAGAACTTGTTCTCAACTAGCCTACCTGGTTAAATAAAGGTGAAATAAAAAATTTAAAAAATAAAAAACATTCAACTTGTTACAATAAACAACTTATTGGACAGACTTGTTAAACTTATGAATCTTACCTTTTGGGGTTTGATAGTTGCCTTTGGTGCAGCGGCCGTTTGGGGTGCTGTTTGGGATGCCTTGGGGCTGGGGCTTTGTGATGGGGAGTAATGTTGGCCGAGTTTCTGGTGGGTCACAAAAATACACAATGTGATGGATATAAGAAACACTGTGAGAGACACAAAATGCACAAAAGATAATGGAGAGGGATTAGGACAGATGAAGAAACTTAGACGTTAACTCAACTGGCACAGAGGAATAGTACCTTCTAATTGGTTTTTCTTTTTGATAATAAGGCTGAATTGCCCACTGACGTCCTGACTTCACTAGAAATTAAATGAATTCCAACCCAACTCTGTGAAGAGATACAAAGCGAAATCTGAATTAAACTGTTTCGGGAGAATATTGAAAATCAAGAAATTGGTCTGTTCTCGGGCAATTAAAATATTAATAATGTAGTATAGTGTAAGAGAGTGCATTCCATTGTTGTGTAACTAGTTTTAGGTCAGAAATGTAGGAATTCTGGATTCATTCAGGAATCTTCTCATCTCTAATCAGCCATAAGAAGAATGGGAAGCGTCAGTGCCATGCAGGGGAATGGGTTCCTCTCACCTCCAGGTCTGAGTAGAACTCCTGGCCTCCACAGCTTGTTCTCTTTCTGGTTCTGGAGCATACAGGTGTAAAGCCCTGCGTCCTCTGACCTTATGTTAATGAGGCGCAGTGTGAAAGTCATCTTGCTTCCCGTATCACGCTTACTGGCCTGGAACCGGTGTTCGTCCACACTGGCTTCGTGGCTGGTCCGGCCAGCATTGTTGAGGCTGAGAAGGAACTGGATGTCGAGGTTGTTGTGGAGAGTGCGGAACCAGAAGACCTTCTGACAGGCGTGGTTGGAACACTCACAGGTGAGGACCTCTGTGTCGTTGATCCCGGGGTAGCGGACGAAGTCGGACTCTGAAACTGTCTGGTGGGACACTGGGATAGGAGAAGTGAATGGAGGTTTAGTTTGGCTAAACAAACTGCCACCACATCAAAGGAGACATACAGTATATGAACAATACTGTTGGAATGAGGTCCTGTTGCCATTTGTGTGAGAACTTGTTCTCAACTAGCCTACCTGGTTAAATAAAGATGAAATCAAATTAAAATAAAAGTGTATGCTGGACAGAGATCAAAATAATAAGACATGATGGATGTCCGTGACACGTACGCTGTCCTACAATATTTTCACCTGACAAAGATCCGTAAAAGATTGAAACATTATCTGCTTGTAATGTAATTAAATAAATATGCTTTCACCAGTGTTGTGTTTATTTAAATCAGATAAATGATACCTGAAATACATAAAGTAAGTTAGAAAAGAAACCAGAAGGTTTGAAACTGCTCCATGTAAAATAAAGCAAATAACCTGAACAGGCACAAACCAACACTATCATCAAACCAGTCGTTTTGCAAGAGTGGAAATGTTAAATGACAGCACCTTGGAACCATGAAGAAACACAAATAAAAGGTTAGTGGAGAGACTTATCTATAAAGGCGACATTATGAAGCAAACATTGTGCGAGACACTGCTGAACTGTTTCACTTGGCTTCTTTATATGTAACGCGTCACAGAAATATGTATTAAAAACCTCTACTTCATCACCCTCCCGGATCCGGGATCCTCCTCATCAAAAAAGCTGACTAGCATAGCTTAGCCTAACGGGACAGGGTAATCATATAATATAATTTTCATGAAATCACAAGTCCAATACAGCAAATGAAAGATAAACATCTTGTGAATCCAGCCATCATTTCCGATTTTTTAAATGTTTTACAGCGAAAACACAATATGTATTTCTATTAGCTAACCACAATAGCCAAACACACAACCGCATATTTTCACCATGTTTCCACCGCATAGGTAGCTTTCACAAAACCGACAAAATAGAGATAAAATTAGTCACTAACCAAGAAACAACTTCATCAGATGACAGTCTTATAACATGTTATACAATACATTTATGTTTTGTTCGAAAATGTGCATATTTGAGGTATAAATCATAGTTTTACATTGCAGCCACCATCAAAAATAGCACCAAAGCAGCCAGAATAATTACAGAGAGCAACGTGAAATAAATAAATACTCATCATAAAACATTTATGAAAAATACATGGTGTACAGCAAATGAAAGATAAACATATTGTGAATCCAGCCAATATTTCCGATTTTTTAAGTGTTTTACAGCGAAAACACAATATAGAATTATATTAGCTTACCACAATAGCCAAACACACAAAGGCATTTATTCACCGCAAAGGTAGCTTTCGCAAAAACCAGCAAAAGATATAAAATTAATCACTAACCTTTGGACAACTTGATCAGATGACAGTCTTATAACATCATGTTATACAATACATTTATGTTTTGTTCGAAAATTTGCATATTTATAGCTACAAATCCTGGTTATACATTGTGAATAAGTAGCAACGATTCACCAGAATCTCCGGAGATATTTTGGACACTCACCTAATCTGACCAAAGAACTCATCATAAACTTTACATAAAAATACTTGTATGGCAAATGAAAGATACACTGGTTCTTAATGCAACCGTTGTGTTAGATTTTTAAAAATAACTTTACCATAACATACAGCTTGCGTTATTGTGAGACAGCACTCACCAACATGGCGGAGAATAGGAGTCAACATTTTACACCGAAATACGAAATAACATCATAAATGTTTTCTTACTTTTGCTGAGCTTCCATCAGAATGTTGTACAAGGAGTCCTTGGTCCAGAATAAATCATTGTTTGGTTTTAGAATGTCCGTTTCTTCTGTCGAATTCGCACCACAATGCTAGCCAAGGTTGCTAACATTCCCATCCTCTCTTGGCGCAAAGAACGGAAAACTCCATAAGTCCCAATAAACGTTGAATAAACTGATAGAACTCGGTTGAAAAAACCTACTTTATGATGTTATTATCATATGTATCAAATAAAATCAGAGCCGGAGATATTCGCCGTGTATACCGAACGCTTTTCAGAAGACAATGTCGAGGTCCCCAGCGCGCCGTCGAAGACAAAGAAAATACTGGACATGTCACTCCAAAAGCTCTTGTTCGCCCTCAGATCAAGCTAGACACCCCATTCCACCGTCCACTGCCTGTTGACATCTAGTGGAAGGCGTATGAAGTGCATCCATATCGATAAATAAAAGCCAGTTGAATAGGCAGGCCCTGAAACAGAGCCTTGTTTTCAGATTTTTCACTTCCTGTATGGAAGTTTGCTGCCAAATGAGTTCTGTTTTACTCACAGATATAATTCAAACAGTTTTAGAAACTTGAGAGTGTTTTCTATCCAATAGTAATAATAATATGCATATTGTACGATCTAGAATAGAGTACGAGGCAGTTTAATTTGGGCACGATTTTTTCCAAAGTGAAAACAGCGCCCCCCTATTGACAAGATTAAGGCCGTGGCAATCCTCAACATTCCCCCATCGGGTGTACCCAACTATAAGCTTCGTCAACAGATTCAAACTTTAAAACAAAAACCTTCAACGAGCTACAGCACCCCTAAAGATCTCTTTTGGTCACTTTGAGACGTAAATGCAATAAGGTGTTGTTGAGGTCCAGGTAGTTGTCACCGTGGCCTGGTACGAAAAATTATATAGGACCGTTGTCAAAAATGGCAGAGAGTGGGGCTATCTCCACATAACAGGACCTATCTATTGAAAATTGGGTTAAGGGGGCCGTGAAAAGATCGAGTTCTGTCTTCATAGCTTCAGAGGACATGCGGTGTAAAAGAGCCATGTTGCTTGTTCTTTTAGAAAATACTTCCGAGTATTCTTTTTGCCGTTTTTGGTCCAGACCTCCTCGCCTTACCTCGTCTTTGACTTACTGAGTTTCTTTTAACGGTTAACCTCTGCTTTTTAGGTGCCGGCCTGCACCTTATACCCGGAGGTCTCTTTTTTGGTCTTCGAGACAACAGCATAAGCACCGAGCCTTCTTGATGCTCGGCATCTGGTGACGCCCTTCGGGTCATAGCATTGGCTACAACCTCACTTACAATATTTTTTGCCGCTGATTTTAAATGTGGTTTGGGTATGCTGAGGCCTCTCTTCATAAATGGTAAAACCATCCTAAAGAGGTTACGAAAAAGACCTCCTATCCCCGAACCATACATGGTAGGGGATCCATGATAGCCGGGTAATCCATTACCCACTTGATCAACCTAATATGAGACATATCGGTTTGGGTCGAGATGGTGGTTGTGCACCATAACCATTTTAATTTATTTGTATTATGTTTATTAAAAAAAATATATATATATAATACTAATAATATATTAGATATGTAGAGAGGTTTTGGTGGGTCTAAAGTGGAGTTTTACAATCGTTTTACGATAAGTAAATTCTATGTTTTCGTTCTGATCCGTTTTAAGCTCAACCAGAATGTTTTCAATATATTTCTTGCTTACAGGTACATAGTGTGGCTTGTCATAGTTAACAGTGACTACATCACCATCCTTCCCCTCTATATGAACTGTTCTCAGGAGGGGCACATAACTGCCTCCTACCCTTTGATAGGATATGATGTCGGTATACACAAATATGTTGTAAAACCCTGCATGTATATCCGCAGGGAATGGGAATAATTTATCTTTCACATACGTCCATTTATTGGGACCCATCCCCAACATGTAGGCTAAATTACCACTGGTCTTTATACCCCAATCAGCAGCCCCTGAGATTTGTACACGTTTATGAATAGGGTTGTAGATCAAGAGTATTTCCATATTGTTCAGGGTTAGGAATTCGTTCAACTCTGAGATGATCCTGTCGACGGTTCTATAGAACCCTTTTTTAAGCTTTATAAGTTTCGGGGGTTCCGATATCATTTTGCAATAAAAATCCCGGTCCTTATCCTCGATATTATACCAACTATGGAGGTATGTAATCTCGCTGAGACCTACTTCCCACGCCTCTGATAACTCTATAGGCTTTGGAAAATTGGTTGTATAATTTGAACTTTGGTTATTCATATATATATGTGCAGACGCACTACTGGGGAGACTCGGGTAGAAGCCGTGGTGTTCCATGATGCACTCCTGTGTACACGCGAATGATGTTGTATTTATCATGCATGAGGGTTTAAGTTAACCCAGCTGTTGAACTTTTGGGGCCAGTTTTTCCAACGGACCAACACCCATTTTCTACCCTTTTCTCTCTTTTGATCCAGAATCTCCTCCATGTGAAAGACTTTGTCTTTACCCAGCTGTACCTTCTGGAGTTCCTTCTCATAAAAGGAACCCTCTATAAGCTCCCCATCATAATCTTTTAACTTGTAGACAGGGGGGTATACGTGGTAGACATCCGGTAACTGTGAACAACTCATCGCTGTAACCTTGCTCATATTTTTTGTTGAAAACACCCCTCAACTTGGATATACGTACCAAGTCCCCCACTATGAATTTAAAATCAAGTTTTTTCTTACGGCGAAGGGGGAACAAACCATACAGATTTTTAAAGACTTGGAAAGAGTTTTCAGAAGAGACCTCGGAGGGCTTCATCCGTATACTCTTATGGTAGCTGTAGTTGTAACCCTTTACTAAATCTTGAACTATATCGATATATCTATGCGTGTTGTGAGCTGTAAAATATTTCCACATCCTCTCCTTCAAAGTTCTGTTAAAGCGTTCAACAACTGAAGCTTTCAAATCCGAACCTGTAGCAAAATGTACTATATTATGCTTCTTCATGAGTTTCTGAAAAGTATTATTAAAAAATTATTTTCCGCCATCAGTCTGCACTTTCTTGGGTGCGCCTCCTTCCTTCAAGATAGAGTCAAAGGCCCGGGTCACCTCGGCCCCACTCTTATTTTTTAAGACCCTTACAAATGCTATTTTAGAGAAAATATCTATAACCGCTATCATGTAGCGATTTCCATCATTTTTATCTGCAAGGGCCTGCATGTCACATAGATCCGCCTGAAACTGGGACATGGGATGAGTAGAAAAAACTCTATTTTGTGGAAATTGTTTATGCACAGGTTTATGCAGAGTATAAGCGTCCTGCTCTGCCAACCATTCATTCACTTGAGCAGCGCCTAACCGGCTACCTGTTTCTTCGGCTATAGCTCTCTGTAACTGCTCCTTACCCCCTTAAGACCCTTGGTTAGAGGGTGTTACGTTCCCCAGTTTCTGTGTTGTAGTTTGTGTATTTGAGTGTGTGTTTCAGGAGATGGCTTCCTGAAATTCTCCCCAAGCAGCTGATTGGTCGGCCCCAATTGATGATTGGAGAGCTGACCCCGCCCCCTCATCAAGATACAGCTGTCTCTAATTACCATTGCCACCTGAAGCTATAAAAGCCAGTGTTCTGTTGTTCAGAAGGGAGAGATCATAGGCAGGCTGAGATCATTGCTGGAGAATTTGATTGTGATATAGTGTTGGTTGTTTATCAGAAAGCGTTGGTATGTACTGTGTTAGTTGTTGCTGGGAGCAGTTGGTATGTTCTGTGTGAGATTGTTGCTCAGCTAGAGCTTATTTGATGTCCTTTGTTTGTTTGAGTATTGTTTGATATTCTGTTTCATTTGTTCCCGAAGGGGAAGGCACCTAGGGAGTGCTTAGGCAAGAGGCCCGCGGGCATACATACCCGTAGTATATTCACTGTCTAGGCACACTAGGTAAGACCTGGGCGGACCACCCCCTGTATTTTGGTTAGTGCACCAGGTGGTGCTAAGTTAGGTAAGTAGTGGGTAGACAGGTTAGATAGGAGAGGGGGAGCTTTGATATTTACTTTCTTTGCTTTGGTTCCGTCCAGCCCCTTTTCCCCATATTACCGTGTAAGGACATAAATCCTAGTAAGCGGTCAATTCTGCCTTTTGGTCGTCCTTTCTCACACCTACAGTGCATACCTCTTTTGCTTCACGGGGAGTTGAGTTGCAGCAGGGTGTTGCGTTCCCTCTTCTCAGAGGCGTACGTAACAGATGGGGTATAATAAATGTTTTTCAACATCTACTCCACAGTCCTTCTTGCCTCTGATGTACAATAATGTTAATGAGCCTCTCAAATAATGACATTTCATTTTCATTTTGAATTTTTATTTTTGCAAACATCAAGTATTACGTTAAGAAAGTGCAGACTGACGGTGGAAAAAAATAAATAAAAAATATTCCCTACACATCAATCATGACAACTTCAAAGGAATAGATGCAATATATGCATAAATTAACACACACTCTAAAGCGTGGGAACAGGATGCCCATATATGGGCACTCCCTAGAACACGAGAACTTCCCGCCAGGATGTCCTGACAGGATGCCCATATATAGGCATACACACGACCCATGACATAGGGTCATAAATCACACGTTTGACGTGTGCCGTCTACTGTATTCTCTCTAACATTACTTCAACACAGTCTGCGTTTTGAGAGATTTCATTGGTTAAATTTCAGATATAAAAATAACATACCAAAAACATGTATCTATGATCATATGCTATCCATTCAATTTGGCTACTTAGGCCTCCAAATATTTAGCAATATGACAAGAATTGCTTCAGATCAGTCTATGTTGAGACCGACGGGAACAAGGGTCTTTAAAATAAAGATCCAGCCAGCCTCTTGTTTTAAAAAATTGTCGAGGTCACCCCCTCTCCTAGGGAGGATGACATGTTCGATGCCGATATAATGCAGGGATTCGTACTTTTCATTTGCGCTTTGTTTTACCCACAGTTTTTACCACAATGTCACACCCTGACCTTAGAGATCCTTATTTATTCTCTATGTTTGGTTAGGTCAGGGTGTGACTCTGGTGGGAGATTCTATGTTTTCTATTTCTTTGTTGTTTTTGCCATGTGTGGATCCCAATCAGAGGCAGCTGTCTATTGTTGTCTCTGATTGGGGATCATATATAAGTTGTGATTTTCCGTTTGGGTTTTGTGGGGAGTTATTTTCTGTTTAGCTGTTTTGTTGCCTGACAGAACTGTGCGCTTTCGTTTTTTCTACTTTGTTATTTTGTTGCGGTGTTCAGTTTATTAAAAATCATGAATGCCTACCACGCTGCACCTTGGTCTCCTTCTTCAACCCACGAGAGTCATTACACACAAAGACAAGTTATAAAATAACTGCCGTAGTGGAACACGTAATAACACCTTTGATTGGGATCTGTTTCCCTGTTTAAGGGATGTTTGAAAGATCTACATTTATAAGTGCCATTGCATTGAGCACAGCCATTACACTTAGTTTCCATCCAGTAGGGGCGTAAATAGACGTTGTGCAGGGATATTTTGGGGCAGTAAATCAGAGTTTACCAATTAATCTCTGAGATTTCTGCCCCGCGAGAATATGATCAAGGGAGGGTCCGAAAACACATTACCGATACTGTCATCGGATCTTAGAATGTGCCAATGTTTGTGAACGATTCCCTTAATTTGTTCAGAGCACACACAAGAACGCTTCTTTTTGCGAGACTGACCTTGAAAAAGATCATGTCTCGGTTTGTTTTGAATTTTCTCAATGGCAGTATTAATCTGACCATTTTTTGTACCCCCTCTCCTTGAATTTTTTGCATCTCAGCCATATTTCTGTCAATCTTTTGATTCAACAGAATTGGCTGTAGGGCAAACTGTTTTTCAAGGAAAGCGGGTGACAACTATCAGCCCTCAACAAACTGTTACGATCAGTAGGTTTCCTGTAAAGATCAGTAAAAAACATCTGTATGTGACCAATACAATTTAATTTGAACTAGGACACTGAAATTTACAACTTGCCAACTGGTTGTAGTTATACACATGCCGCATTTGGCTCTTCAAAACTCAATCTCTCAAACGACACGTCCAAATTGTTCTCAGAATAGGTTGATTATGCAGGAAAAATTACTTTTCACAATTTTTATTCTCACAAGGCAGAAAGAGAACTGAAAATGCATTAATGTGGTCTTGAAATCAGCTTGAATAACCAGTTGGTTTTTATCCATCACAACAAGTTTATAGTCTGCCCAAACACGTCCATAATTATTTAAGATTTCACCTAACACTATTCATCTAATCCATTCACCACCAGATTGCCAGACCTCCTTTGCAAACAAAATAGTAGAACAATCACTTTCAAGCTTTTGCTCCAGCCCTGCTCTATTAGCTGAAACAGGTGTATTGGAGCAGGGCTGGAGCAAAAGCCTGCATACCCAGTTGCTCTCCAGGAGGAGGGATGTTTGATCCCTGTTCTACTGGACATTACTGAGTAATGAAAGTGGAACAGAGAATAACAGTAAAATCATTCATCATTGGTAAGAAAATGTATACAGAGGACTTTTGAGAGATTCAATACTACAGTGCATTCAGAAAGTATTCATACCCCTTGACTTATTACACATTTTGTTGTTACAGCCTGAATTCAAAATTGATTAAATACATTTTTTCTCTCATCATCGACACACAATAGCCCATTATGAGTAAAAACATGTTTGCAAATTTCTTGAAAATTGAATAGAGAAATGTCTAATTTACATAAGTATTCACACCCCTGAGTCAATATTTTGTCTAAGCACTTTTGGGTATGTCTACCAGCTTTGCACATCTGGATTTGGGGATTTTCTCCCATTCTTCCTTGCAGATTTTGTCAAGCTCTGTTAAGTTAGATGGAGAGCGGCAGTGAACAGCAACCATCAAGTCTTTCCACAGATTTTAAATGGAATTCAAGTCTGGGCTTTGGCTGGGCCACTCAAGGACTTTCACATTCTTGTTCTGAAGCCATTCCAGCATTGCTTTGGTTGTATGCTTAGGGTCATTGTCCTGTTGGAACATAAATCTCTGTCCCAGTCCAAGGTTGTTTGCACTCTGAAGCAGGTTCTCATCAAGGATTTTCCTGTATTTGGCTCCATTCATTGTTCCCTCTATCCTTACCAGTCTCCCAGTCCTTGCCGCTGAAAAGATAGCATGATGCTGCCACCACCATGCTTCACGGTAGGGATGGTGTTAGACAGGTGATGCGCTGTGCCTGGTTTTCTCCAGACATAGCACTTTGCATTCAGGACAGATTATTTAATTTGTCTCATCAGACCACAGAATCTTTTGCCTTATGATCTCAGTCATTGTCTACAGACGTGCACAGTCTACAGACGTGCTGTAGAGACTGTTGTCCTTCTGGCAGGTTCTCCCATCTCAGCCAAGGAACTCTGTAGTTCTGTCAGAGTGGTCATTGGGTTCTTGGTCACCTCCCTGACCAAGTTCCTTCTTGCCCGGTTGCACAGTTTGTTCGGATAGCCAGCTTTAGTCAATCTGGGTAGTTCCATATTTTTTCATTTTCCCAATGATGGAGACAACTGTGCTCTTGGAAACTTTCAACACTCTAGAAATAGTTTTCTACCCTTCCCCAGATATATGCCTCATCACATTTCCACTGTATCTCTGAGATCCAAAGACAGTTCCTTGGACTTCATGGTATAGTTTCTGCTGTGACATACACTGTCAACTGTGGGCTCTATATATAGACAGGTGTGTTTCTTTCTAAATCATGTCTAAACAATTGAATTGACTACAGGTGGACTCCAATCAAGTTGTAGTAATGTCTTCTTGTTCGTCTTAGTTATCACGGCATTCGCACATTTTGTTTGTGCATGCTGCCACCTACTGTGCGGTAGTATGTGGTCAATCACGTTACACTTTGTGATACGAAAATAAAAAAGGAAGGGGGAAAATGTCAACATTTGGTTAACACTTTACTTGACACCCAGCGTCATAACACGTTATGACACAGTCATAACCATGTCATAACAGCTGACTTAACTTGTCATAACCTGTTATAATATGGTCATAACACTGTCATGACATATATTTAGACCTGTTGTGACATATATCGCGTTGTTTTATGGCTGGTTATGACACCTACACAAGAGTGTAAAAACCCACAAAACCTATCACACAAAGCAAAACATTCCATCACACCATAGCCTACATGTCAACAGTATGTTTATGATATAGCTAACGTTTTTTTAAATTGATCATGTTAAATTATCATTGTAATTGCGCATACAATGATGTCAGTCATGCACTGATCTAACCCAATGCTCTGTTGCTGATGACTGGGATGAATGCAGGATCAGATTTCAGTACCAGGACAAGACACCCTCTTTTTGACTGGTGACTGATATAAGGGCATGTACGTGATAGGCCTTTCTGGCTTATATGATTATGATGGTCATAATGCTTCTTGACAGTGTCATAAAGTAAATTTTCTACAAGTTATTTTAAATATGAGAAGAAAAAAACATGACTGTTAAGAATTAATTACAACAAAAACAAAGGATTTAAGAGAAACTTTCAAACGTAAGTAAACTTCTTTGTAGGGAAAAAACTAATTTGAAAAAATGTGGGTTTTGACACATGTAGGTGTAATAACCAGCCACAAAATAACACAATATATGTCACATCAAGTGTAAATATATGGGTCATGACATTGTTATGACTATATTATGACAGGCTATGACAAATGATGTTTGTGTTACCAGAAATTGTACTACCAACTAACCCTACACCTACAGTGAGCTCAAAAATTATTGGGACAGTGACAATTTTTTGTTGTTGTTTTGGCTCTGTATTCCAGGATTTGAAATGATACAATGACTGTGAGGTTAAAGTGCAAACTGTCAGCTTTAATTTGAGGGTATTTTCATCCATATCGGGTGAGCCGTTTAGAAATGACAGGGCTTTTTGTACATAGTCCCCCCCCATTTTAGTGGACCAAAGTATTGGGACAAATTAACTTATATGTGTACTAAAGTAGTGAAAAATGTTAAGTATTTGGCCCAATATTCCTAGCACGCAATGACTACTTATGCTTGTGACTGTACACATTTTTTGGATGCAGTTGCGCCTGTGATGGAACATTTTTATGTTTGTGCTTTTCTAATAACCAATTTCTGTGTTCATGCAAGTGACGAATGAATGTGCCTGGGAGGAATCCTCACTATCAGTATCTGCAATTTGGCAGTACGCCCAGAACCTTGTTTTGAAAGGCATATCTCAGTTTCAACGTCTCAGCAGTCTCAGAAGAATCCTCGTGAGATGTTGGTCGGTCACATGCATGAATAAAACGTTAATGATGAATTAATGATGAATAATGAATAAGCTAAATCATGCAAATATATGTCTGTGTAAGTAGTGTATCAGAGAACTAACGGGACTGCCCCAATGGAGCTCACTTCAGACCGGTACTTTATGCATCTCAGTTTGACTGTGACCTCTCCAGCTTGCTGTTAATAAACAATGACTCATTTAAGATTGACTTCGAGTGTCCCTGTATAGAATTTCCACGACACGCCCGATAGAAATTAATAGTAAATAATGTATCGTGTCAGTTTGGATTCACTTTTATTGTAAGTAAGAATAGAATATGTTTATAAAAACTTCTACATTAGTATGGATGCTACCATGATTACGGATAATCCTGAATGAATCATGAAAAATGATGAGTGAGAAAGTTAGAGGCATAAATAACTTATTCACCATTCAATTCTACTGTAACAAAATAATCTGAACCTCAACCAAAACAAATAGCAAATACAATACAAACAAATGTGTCGTCACAAACTTGATGTAGTCTGTGCGCTAGGAATATGGGACCAAATACTTAACAAGTTTGCAGACGACACTACAGTGGTAGGCTTGATTACCAACAACGACGAGACTGCCTACAGGGAGGAGGTGAGGGCCCTCGGAGTGTGGTGTCAGGAAAATAACCTCACACTCAACGTCAACAAAACAAAGGAGATGATCGTGGACTTCAGGAAACAGCAGAGGGAGCACCCCCCTATCCACATCGACGGAACAGTAGTGGAGAGGGTAGTAAGTTTTAAGTTCCTCGGCGTACACACCACGGACAAACTGAAATGGTCCACCCACACAGACAGTGTGGTGAAGAAGGCACAGCAGCGCCTCTTCAACCTCAGGAGGCTGAAGAAATTCAGCTTGTCACCAAAAGCACTCACAAACTTTTACAGATGCACAATCGAGAGCATCCCGTTGGGCTGTATCACCGCCTGGTACGGCAACTGCTCCGCCCACAACCGTAAGGCTCTCCAGAGGGTAGTGAGGTCTGCACAACACATCACCGGGGGCAAACTACCTGCCCTCCAGGACACCTACACCACCCGATATCACAGGAAGGCCATAAAGATCATCAAGGACAACAACCACCCGAGCCACTGCCTGTTCACCCCGCTATCATCCAGAAGGCGAGGTCAGTACAGGTGCATCAAAGCAGGGACCGAGAGACTGAAAAACAGCTTCTATCTCAAGGCCATCAGACTGTTAAACAGCCATCACTAACATTGAGTGGCTGCTGCCAACATACTGACTCAACTCCAGCCACTTTAATAATGGAAAAATTGTATCACTAGCCACTTTAAACAATGCCACTTATTATAATGTTTACATACCCTTCATTACTCATCTCATATATATATACTGTACTCTATACCATCTACTGCATTTTGCCTATGCCGTTCTGTACCATCAATCATGCATATATTTTTATGTACATATTCTTCATCCCCTTACACTTGTGTATAAGGTAGTTGTTGTGAAATTGTTAGGTTAGATTACTCGTTGGTTATTACTGCATTGTCGGAACTAGAAGCACAAGCATTTCGCTACACTCGCATTAACATCTGCTAACCATGTGTATGTGACAAATTACATTTGATTTGATAACTTTTACTACTTTGATACACATAAGTGCTTTTGTTCCAATTCTTTTGTCCCCTAAAATGCAGGGGACTATGTACAAAAAGTGTTGTAATTTCTAAACGGGTCAGCCGATATGGATGAAAACACCCTCAAATTAAAGCTAACAGTCTGGATTTGAACCTAACATTGTATAATTTCAAATCCAAAGTGCTAGAGTACAGAGAAAAAACAACCAAAAATATGTCACTGTCCCAATACTTTTGGAGCTCACTGTATATACAACTATGAAATATGTTTTTAAGTACTTCTCTGCAGCTGCCACCACAACATATATTTCTGTGATTTACGTTCCATTTCTGCAGTACAGTTGATAACCATGACAATGAATGCTAAGAAGCCAAACTTACGAATTTGGGCTTCAGTATCACTCTGTTTTGGCCTGGTGTTACGTTCCCCAGTTTCTGTGTGCTGGTTTGTATTTGAGCGTGTGTGTTTCAGGAGAAATTCCTGTAAACTCCCCAACCAGCTGATTGGTCGACTCAATGGCTAATGGATGATTGGAGAGCTGACCCCGCCCCCTCGTCAAGAAGCAGCTGACTCTAATTACTATTGCCACCTGAAGATATAAAAGCCAGTGTTCTGTTCTGTTCAGGAGAGAGAGAGAGAGAGAGAGAGAGAGAGAGAGAGAGAGAGAGAGAGAGAGAGAGAGAGAGAGAGAGAGAGAGAGAGAGAGAGAGAGAGAGAGAGAGAGAGAGAGAGAGAGAGAGAGAGAGAGAGAGAGAGAGAGAGAGAGAGAGAGAGAGAGAGAGAGAGAGAGAGAGAGAGAGAGAGAGAGAGAGAGAGAGAGAGAGAGAGAGAGAGAGAGAGAGAGAGAGAGAGAGAGAGAGAGAGAGAGAGAGAGAGAGAGAGAGAGAGAGAGAGAGAGAGAGAGAGAGAGAGAGAGAGAGAGAGAGAGAGAGAGAGAGAGAGAGAGAGAGAGAGAGAGAGAGAGAGAGAGAGAGAGAGAGAGAGAGAATTGAAGGCTGAGGAATGCAGAGAGTTTGATTGTGAGAGAGATATTTGCTGAGAGAGGAGGCTGATGGCTTTGGGGTAATTTACTGTGTTAGGTGTTGCTGGGAGCAGTTGGTATATTCTGTGAGTTTGTTGCTCAGTCAGACAGAGCCTCATTGATGTCCTGTGTTTCTGAGTGTTTGTGAAATTGTTAATAATTATTCTGTTTCATTTGTTCCCAGGGGGGAAGGGGAAGGCGCCTAGGGAGTGCTTAGGCAAGAGGCCCGCGGGCATACATATACCCGTAGTATATTCACTGTCTAGGCACACTAGGTAAGACCTGGGCGGACCACCCCCTGTATTTTGGTTAGGGCACCAGGTGGTGTTAAGATAGGTAAGTAGTGGGTAGGCAGGTTAGATAGGAGAGGGGGAGCTTTGATATTTACTTTCTTTGCTTTGGTTCCGTCCAGCCCCTTTTCCCCATATTACCCCATAAGGAAATAAATCCTAATAAGCGGTCAAATCTGCCTTTTTGTCATCCTTCCTCACACCTACAGTTCATACCTATTTCACTTCACAGGGAGTTGAGTTGCAGCAGGGTGTTGCGTTCCCTCTTCACAGAGGCGTGCGTAACACCTGGGCCTACTACTCACCCTTGACCCATCATCCTATACTCTCTTCACTGACTCAGCATAAGAACTCTTCTGTTCTACTCTGGCAACCTCAACCTGTCTCTCTCGCACCGGGCACTTCTGATCCCCAGAAACATGGGCTCCCCACAATTGACAGTTTTTTCCACCGATACTACACATTCCTTTGTTACATGCCCTACTGTAGACTTCTCACATCTAGGAATCTCCCTCCTACACACTGCAACATAACCATAATCTTGGCACCTGAAACACCTTAATAGGTTCGGCACAAAAGCTCTCACTGGATAACTGACATATCTTAACATGACTTTATCAGGTAAAGACTATGCTTCAAAACTCAAAAGGACAGACTGTCTTCTCAGTTTCAAAACGCTCGCCACCGGGTCTGCGTCGCACCAAACAGCTGGCGTCACAGACACAGGGAATTTTCCATTTCAGTTGCTCCACATCAACCACCCCTGTAATCACTCCTTTCAAAGGCGCTCTGCTCAAGAGAGCAAAGCAAGTCACAGGTCTTGACCCGAGTCACGTGACGTGACGCGCCCACTCCCTCTGGATGGAAGAAACCCAGAAAATCATCACAAGTCCACTCCGAGCTACCTTCACCGATTTAACAGTACCAAACTTTTTTTCTACCCAGCCTTAGACTACATATGGGTCAGCCAAAAGGCAGAGATCCACTTTCTCCAAAAATGTCACTCCCACTGGGCCGGAATCACCATTGAGGTGAGGCTCGGACTTGGAGGTCTTCACCACACCTTCCACCAGAGGCAATTCATCCTCACTCTCTTCAGGTTCAATTTCTGAGCGATCAGAGACAGCAGAACACGGTTTGTACTTGGCGTCTTTCTTCCACAACACACATCTTCCCACTGCAACCGTCTCTTCTCCTTCCTCCTCTCTGTCCATAACCACGTCTATCCGTTCACCACGCTCTTGCCGTGCCTTCATCCGCTGTATTGCTTGCAGAGCACGCACTGATGTGTTTTGCCAAAACCCAACTTCTGTTCCTTAGCCCAATTTATAAGTCTGGCTATCTCTGACCTCTCCATGCTTCTATTCTATCGTTATAACTTTCCCCCCCCCCGGGGCTGCATGTCTCAGAGGACTCTCTCCAACCAACCGAAAGCCAAGCTCTCTCCCCTTGTAGTGACATCTCAATGATGATCAAAAGAAATTGGATGCACCTGAGCTCAATTTGGACTGTCATAGCAAAGAGGTGTGAATACTTACGTAAATGAGATATTTCATAAAAATCGAAAATGTCTAAACATGGTTTCAATTCGTCATTATGGGGTGTTGGGTGTAGCTGGGTGAGAAAATAAAAACATTTTATACATTTTAAATTCAGGCCGTAAGACAACAAAATGTAGAATGTCAAAGGGGTATGAACACTTTCTGAAGGCTATACACATGCTGGGTATAGGGAGGTCATATGCCATTCAGACTCAGATCTGAGGTTCATTCATTATGTCTTGCAACATAAACCGTTTAAGAACCAAACAAAATGAAATGGGACCTATCTGAATTTGTCCAAAAGAAACTCTGTTTTCTTTGCAAAATGTTTACCATTTGGAGTAAACTGTTTCTGTTGCAAACATGTTTTGCAACAGAATCTGTGTAATGAATATACCCCAGCTGAAACACCTGTTCAGAATTCTAACCTACAAAGTGTCTTATGCACTGCCCAATGCAGCCGTTTTTATCTCATCAAACCATTTCTGGGTAACAATTATGTACCTTACTGTGATTGTTTTCAATTAGAAGTGGTCTGGGTGGGGTGGGGAAAACTGAAAACTAGCTGTTATTGGCAGAGAGGTTTTGAACTCTTTCTTATTGGTCAATCAACTAATTTATTGCCTGGTGATGTCAAAACTCCATCCCACCAAAACAGGCTGAAATTTTAGGCGGTCTTTTCAAACAGCTCTTACACTAAAAGGGAATTATCATTTACACAATTTCACAGTATTATTCCAACTTGATAGTGTGGAAATATATATAAGGTTGCAAAGCTACCGGTAATTTGGAATCTTCAGTAATTTTGGAAATTAACTTAAATGTTTTATTTATACTTGAATAACTTAAGTGTATTATTATTTTTTATATCTGTGAGCATATTGTCCATGAGTTTCTAGTAGATTGACCATATGGTTCAAAAGAAAATAGCCTAATTAATAAATATTAAAAAAGCATCTAATCAACATGGCATTATTTTCAATTAACTCTGCAAATCTTCCAACTATTTACTTTTTTCACAACTGCTACCAGTTTGATGCCAAAACATTTACAACAAATACATATTGACATAGTCGAGGACAGGTCAGGTCACGTTAAGGGAGAAGAAAAGTTTATTACCCGTATCACTTAGTTTCCTGCCTAGCAATAAAGATACAACGTTTATGTCACGATCGTCGTAACGTGGAAGAGAGGAGGACCAAGGCGCAGCGTGATAACAATACATCTTCTTTATTTGAAGACGAAAACGAAACGAACACTATACAAACTAAACAAAACAACAAACGACCGTGAAGCTATAAAACGAAAGTGCAGACACAAGCAACTAACGTAAAGATATAGACAATCACCCACGACCTACCTAATGAATATGGCTGCCTAAATATGGTTCCCAATCAGAGACAACGATAGACAGCTGTCTCTAATTGAGAACCAATCTAGGCAACCATAAACACACATACACCTAGACTGAACACTGCCCCATAAACATACAAAAACCCCTAGACAATACAAAACACATACATCCCCCATGTCACACCCTGACCTAACTAAAATAACAAAGAAAACAAAGATAACTAAGGCCAGGGCGTGACAGTTTAGCAAGAAGGAGGAGACTCCACCCAAAGTGGGGTACATACAGTTGAAGTCGGAATTTTACATACACTTAGGTTGGTGTCATTAAAACTCGTTTTTCAACCACTCCACAAATTTCTTGATAACAAACTATAGTTTTGGTAAGTCAGTTAGGACATCTACTTTGTGCATGACACAAGTCATTTTTCCAACAATTGTTTACAGGCAGATTATTTAACTTATAATTCACTGTATCACAATTCCAGTGGGTCAGAAGTTTACATACACTAAGTTGACTGTGCCTTTAAACAGCTTGGAAAATTCCAGAAAAGTATGTCATGGCTTTAGCTAATTTACATAATTTGAGTCAATTGGAGGTGTTCCTGTGAATGTATTTCAATGCCTACCTTCAAACTCCGTGCCTCTTTGCTTGACAACATGGGAAAATCAAAAGAAATCAGCCAAGACCTCAGAAAAAAATTGTAGACCTCCACAAGTCTGGTTCATCCTTGGGAGCAATTTCCAAACGCCTGAAGGTACCACGTTCATCTGTACAAACAATAGTACACAAGTATAAACAACATGGGACTACGCAGCCTGCATACCGCCCAGGAAGGAGACGCGTTCTGTCTCCTAGAGATGAACATACTTTGGTGCGAAAAGTGCAAATCAATCCCAGAACAACAGCAAAGGACCTTGTGAAGATGCTGGAGGAAACAGGTACAAAAGTATCTATATCCACAGTAAAACGAGTCCTATATCGACATAACCTGAAAGGCCGCTCAGCAAGGAAGAAGCCACTGCTCCAAAACAGCCATAAAGAAGCCAGTCTATGGTTTGCAACTGCACATGGGGACAAAGATCGTAGTTTTTGGAGAAATGTCCTCTGGTCTGATGAAACAAAAATAGAACTGTTTGGCCATAATGACCATTGTAATTGTTTGGAGGAAAAAGGGGGAGGCTTGCAAGCTGAAGTACACCATCCCAACCGTGAAGCACGGGGGTGGCAGCAGGAGGGACTGGTGCACTTCACAAAATAGATGGCATCATGAGGCGGGAATATTATGTGGATATATTGAAGCAACATCTCAAGACGTCAGTCAGGAAGTTAAAGCTTGGTCGCAAATGGGTCTTCCAAATGGACAATGACCCCAAGCATAATTCCAAAGTTGTGGCAAAATGGCTAAAGGACAACAAAGTCAAGGTATTGGAGTGGCCATCACAAAGCCCTGACCTCAATCCCATAGAACATTTTTGGGCAGAACTGAAAAAGCGTGTGCGAGCAAGGAGGCCTACAAACCTGACTAGGTTACACCAGCTCTGTCAGGAGGAATGGACCAAAATTCACCCAACTTATTGTGGGAAGCTTGCGGAAGGCTACCTGAAACGTTTGACCCATTAAATTGTTTAACGGCAATGCTACCAAATACTAATTGAGTGTATGTAAACTTCTGACCCACTGGGAATGTGATGAAATAAATAAAAGCTGAAATAAATAATTCTCTCTACTATTATTCTGACATTTCACATTCTTAAAATAAAGTGGTGATCCTAACTGACCTAAAACAGGGAATTTAGTTTAAATGTATTTGGCTAAGGTGTATGTAAACTTCCGACTTCAACTGTATACCACAACTATTATAAACATATTTTTGTCTAATGCAGCTGTTTTGACCCTCTGGGAAAAATAAACTTGGTTTGAGCTTTCATAGTGTCTGTTGAGTTTTTACTCTGAGAATTAGAACCTAAGAGTCGGCACTGCGAGCAGGGTTCACCACGATTTTCAGTCGAACTAGAGATTCCAAATCAGTAAAACAGGAGATGGCATCAGAAATAAGGTTGTGTCATGACTGGCCTGTTCGGGTCAGGTTACTGTGGACCACAATCGTACAGAGAGATCTCTCACACCCGCCAGAGGGGAGGAGATCGAGAGGTATGGAGATGTTTTTTTTTATGACACCTCACGCCCATTGTAAATCTTAAGGCAGCAGACAAAATTCCTTTGTCCTCTCACTATGGAGAACCGGCCTCAGAACATTAACATGCAATAAATGGACTTTGGGACAATAGGTTTCGTCAGCCACAATGGTGGTAATGACAATAGATGGAATATGAAAATGTATGTCATTTTTGTTATGTTATTAAAAGTTAAAGGATGACGTTATAACAAAAACATTGTAACTTTAAGAGTTTTCCTAATATGTGCCCGATGTTTGCATATTGTACGTTGTGTGGAAAATGTCCAGACCAAATTTTTTTTTTTGTAAAGATGAAATGTGAAGTTAGTTGTCTAAATTGGATATGAGTAAAATCCAGACCTTGCCTCGTAACTTAGTACGCCCAGAGAATTGCCATAAAGGCGGAAATGCCCATTTCTGACCCGAGGGTATAAAACATGTGAGTTATGAATTAACATACCAGAATAAGTGACCCTGAGCTGCAGCCAAGGTCTGAGTGGTCAGCAAACCCAAAACGGAACACGATGTTGAAGAAGACAAAGGAACCTTTTAATAACCTATGCTACGGACGAGTAGCTGTATCTAAAGGGGGTGAATTCAAGCAGGACCACCTGGTCACCGCTCTCCAAGGAATCGTGTGTCTACACTGTTTCCCTTCCCACGCTGGAACCATCCACACGGCTGATTAGCCCTCCTCCGAAGACCCCTTGTTAGAGCAAGGGTGAGGAACCAGACCACTAAGAGAAAGGACACTGACATTGTGAGGAGAAACAGAGAGTTACACCTGGTAACCGAAGACGGACCGTCATCAGAGAAGTCGGAATCCGGTCCACGCAGAGACAACCCATCGGAGACATTCAACACGTAATTACATCATTATATTCTGACCCATATGAGGGGCAGTTCAGGGCAAGGTTAGTTTTTTTTTTCTCTCTCTCTCTCTTTTGAAATCCCCATTTTGTGTAACGTGTCATATTGTGTTGGCCCGCTAGGGACCTGTTTTATCGTACTAAGTTCTAATCAATAGCCTAGACTGTGTGTTTGTGTATGTGTATCTTATATTACCATTTAAGCTTGTTAGCAAATAAATAATCAACTCAATTGGTGTGGTTCGTACATATTTGGTGAGACACGGGTTTGTGCGGATTCCCGGATTATGCGACTGTTCAGAATGAGACTGTAGAGGAAATTAATTAATTAACGACTGGTGTAAAATCGATATTCTTCGAGTTAATTTGGGAAATAGAAACTCAATAAAGCTAAAACTTTCCCATGGTGCCCCAGGTTAATTAGTTAACAGTTGCCTGATTCATTTAATCACGTAATTATGAACCGTTAATCATTCGTCGAGCAGCAGTCCTCATATTAATCAATACAACGTCACAACAGTAGGCACAGTTCCTACACCTGTTATCACTAGTTCTGACATCTTGGGGAGATGAGAGTCGAAGTCTGAACCAATTAAAAGATACGGACCTAGAAAGCCTGAGCTTATTCAGTAGTCCCATTGTATTACGACCGGTCGTAGCTTTGTGGTATATGGGAAGTCCCGGAAGGTAAACCCGAACAGGTTGGTACCTGTAGAGGGTAAGTCCTAGCGAGTAAATCCCATTGTAGGTTGGTTCCTGCTAGTACCATAAAGTATAGGGTAAGTCCCGGAAGGTAAACCCAAACAGGTTGGTACCTGTAGAGGGTAAGTCCTATCGGGTAAATCCCATTGTAGGTTGGTTCCTGCTAGTACCATAAAGTATAGGGTAAGTCCCGGAAGGTAAACCCAAACAGGTTGGTACCTGTAGAAGGTAAGTTCTAGGGGGTGGTAGGTTGGTTCCTGCTAGTACTATAAAGTATATGGTAAGTCCCGGAATGTAAGCTCGAGCAGGCTGGTACCTGCAGAGGGTAAGTCCTAGGGGGTAGATCCCCAGGGGGTTGGTTCCTGTGAGTACTATAGGAAACAGGGTGAGTCCTGGAAGGTAAGCCCGAGCTAGCGGGTACCTGCAAAGGGTAAGTCCTAGGGGGTAGATCCCCAGGGGGTTGGTTCCTGTGAGTACTATAGGAAACAGGGTGAGTCCTGGAAGGTAAGCCCGAGCTAGCTGGTACCTGCAAAGGGTAAGTCCTAGGGGGTAGATCCCCAGGGGGTTGGTTCCTGTGAGTACTATAGGAAACAGGGTGAGTCCTGGAAGGTAAGCCCGAGCTAGCTGGTACCTGCAAAGGGTAAGTCCTAGGGGGTAGATCCCCAGGGGGTTGGTTCCTGTGAGTACTATAGGAAACAGGGTGAGTCCTGGAAGGTAAGCCCGAGCTAGCTGGTACCTGCAAAGGGTAAGTCCTAGGGGGTAGATCCCCAGGGGGTTGGTTCCTGTGAGTACTATAGGAAACAGGGTGAGTCCTGGAAGGTAAGCCCGAGCTAGCTGGTACCTGCAGAGGGTAAGTCCTAGGGGGTAAGAACCAGGGTGGGGTTGGTTCTCTGCTAAACCTGAAACGAGAGGGTGAAAGTCTCAGCCGCAGTGACCATGCTCAGCCGTGTACTGGTGAGAGAAATGGACCAGACAGGTTTGGATAGGTTTGGATTTCTGAACTTTAAATGTTATTAATCATTAGTTGTAACAGAGACCTGAGGGGTGCCATAGCCGAGGGGCTACACCAGAGGTTAATGGTTATCTGTAGGAAGAAGGTATATGGGGGGTGCAATTAAACTTGGAATGTACTGAGTGTAAGGAAAGCGATCACGTGGCAGGCATTGATATGGGGGGAGAGAGACATGGATTAGTGATGAAGGGGGTCGAGGACAGGTCAGGTCACGTTAAGGGAGAAGAAAAGTTTATTACCCGTATCACTTAGTTTTCTGCCTAGCAATAAAGATACAATGTTTAGTGAGGAGACTCCACCCAAAGTGGGGTACATATACCACCACTATTGTAAACATGTTTTTGTCTAATGTAGCTGTATTGACCCTCTGGGAAGATTAAGCTTTCATAGTGTCTGTTAGGTTCTAATTCTCAGAGTAAAAACTCAACCGTATTAACTAAGTTGATGGTTTATATGTAGGATAATGTTTTAATGGTTTGTCAGTCTATTTTTAAATCTTATTTAATTATTTCATATATTTGACATGTGTTAAGGCCACACAGAGGGCCAGAGATGATTACAGACACCTGTGATAATCTGAAGATCCAAAATGGGCCACTGATGTTTTGTGACAGATTACATAAAACCCTTGAAAGATACAGTACCAAAACTATGGTATTTAACTGGTAAACTTAAAATGTTTCTAGTAATATACCCTCCCTTTGTAACCCTATATAAAACACAGGAAATCACATTTTTGACTGCACTGGGCCTTTAATGTCATTGCAACATCATATTATTTTGCGCCGTTAAGTGAGCTATGATACTTCAAAATGGATGTGCAATAGAGTTGCGTGTCGAGGTTGCCGACAACATGACATATTCCTTGTACGCCCATCATCTCGCTGTCAGAAGCACGTTATAGCAGACGTAATAAACAGTCATGGCAGCTGATGTGAATAAACTATATTACATTCATGACACAAACCCGTATTTTACACTAAGCATATGGCTAGCCAGCTAGCATTACTACACTACTGCTTGTGTCATGACTGTGTAAAGTCAGTCGTCGTAAGCCAATGTTGTTGTCGACGTCTGTAATGTCCGGCGTGACAGCTGTAAAACTTGGAACATACTTAACGCGTTAAGACGTCTAGTGACATCATCAAGAGCTGACAGTTGGTGAACATAAAAAAAACAAGAACATGGGAGCTTGTTTGCTGCAAATTGTGATGCCAAATGGATCGGTAACATTTCTTCATGCGAGCCTACTTTGCTTAACAAAGTTTGGGAAGCACGTAGAACTTGGTTGCTTTTGTTCATGTTCACCAACTGTATTCTTTTTATCATGTCACTAGACATATTTGCATTAAGTATGTTCCTGGCTTTAGCCTTCAGATGGTGGGTTCCAGGAGGGTCTCTGCATCACAAGCCTATGATGGACTCATCCCATAGCTTTTCCTCCTCTGTCCTGGTATCCACTTTCTCCTTGGTCTTCTTCTTGTCTTTCCTGTGTTTGGCCTTGGTCTCCTTGGCCTGCTCCCTCTCTTCCATCTCTTCCTGAATCTCAGCCTGAATATGCACCTCCTTCTCCTCTCCTCCTCCCACCCTTTCCTCTGTACACTCTTCTTTCTCCTCCTTCCTTCCTTCTTTTTCTTCATCCTCTTCCCGGCGTTTCTTGACCCTGTGTCCCTCCCTGTGACTCCTGCTACTATAGTGCAGTCTTTTTCTCTTCCTCTTCCTCTCTTCCTCGGCTTCTTCGTCATGCTCTCTTCCTCTTCTCCCTTCTGTGTCGTCATCTCTTAGACTCTTCCCTCTCCTCCTCCTCTTCCTCTCCTCCGAGTCCTCCTCTCTCGCCCTCCTCCCTCTCTCCTTCCTCATCTTCCTCTTCCTCCTCTTCCTCTCTCTGTGCCTGTAGTCACTGTCACTGCTGTCACTGCTGTCACTGCTGCTGCTGTAGGAAGAGGAGGAGCTTGTGTAGGAAGAGGAGGAGCTTGAACATTCCTTGCCCCTCCCCCTGGCTTTAGGCCAGCCAATAAAGCCTGCCGGAGCAGATCCTGGGGGGAAGGGCTGAGGGAAAGTGTGGCCCCAGGCTGTTTGCTCATAGGTGCCTCCCTTGAACCCAAAGTGAGTGGGAGGAGCCTGATAGGGCGGGCACCAAAGGGGAGGAGGATAAAAGGCAGCAGCAGGATGCAGAGGAAGAGAGGTGAGAGGAAGAGAAGGGCGGGAAGAAGGAGGAAGGCCCAAGGTGATTTTATTTTGGCCGTCAACCTTGCCGAGGTTCGCTTCTTCCTCCTCCTCTTCCCCGGTAGCCCCGAAGCTGGTTTTTGGGGCTATACCGCGGGCCTTCTGCACGTAGATGTAGTCGGCCAATTCATCTGCGAACGAATCATACACCTTCTTCTGAGACTTGCATAGGTCAACAACCTTCTTCTCTCTGATGGGACACAGGGTGAGAGCCAAAGGGTTACATACTTTGACATAGTGCAGAGCTGGGAACTTAGTGAAAATGATCTGTTTTGGGGAAACAAAGTGTGTTCTTCATGAAATGTATGAGGTCAAAATGAATGTGGCTGTCCTCTTACTTGATCTGGTGCTTGTTTCCTTGCATGTGAGCATGGTACATCTCCACAGAGTCAAGCTTAATGTTACACACCGGACATGTGAAGGAGTTGGCTGAAAACAGAGGAATAGTGGACAGAATATTATAATTACTCCTCAGAGGAGACAGAAACCTTGTTTTTGCATTTTGGGAGAAGATGGAGCTATTTGAGGGATTAAAAGCCTTGGCCAATTGCTTCCTTTCCTCTCCAGGCATGCTTTCCTTTCCACCCATTTCACTGACCGGTCTATGACCACAGATAGACAGACAGTGTAGGGCATGGGTACCTTGTGCAGGGTCCTCTCCCAGGTCTTTGAGCAGCTGCTGGCGGGAGTGGTTCCTATGGTGCTTGCGGCCGGCGTAGTGCTGCTGGGCCATGTGGGGGTTGTTGAAGGAGGCGGCACACAGGCGGCAGTGCTTGTTAGGGTCACTCAGGTCCACAGTCTCTGAGGTGTTCTGGGGTCCCTTCCCCCCCTCCTCGACCATTCCCTGGTCAATGCCAGAGGCCTGTAGTGGGCCTGGTATGGCCAACCCGGGGCCCCTTTGAGGGAGAGTGTCTGATAGCGAAAGAGAGATGTGTGGGTTCAGTTTTAACCACTGACTATAATAGTATTAGATTACTTGTACTAACCTGCCTATTAGGCAGCGTGAAATAAACTTTAACACAATGAACACACTACAGTCATATAAGCAGTACATACCTGTCAATTAGAGTGATTTAGGCTGTCTATTAGACAGAACTTACAAGTCTATTAAACAGTGTGATATAGGCAGTACTTACCTGTCTATTAAACAGTGTGATATAGGCAGTACTTACCTGTCTATTAAACAGTGTGATATAGGCAGTACTTACCTGCCTATTAGACAGCGTGATATAGGCAGTACTTACCTGTCTATTAGACAGAGTGATATAGGCAGTACTTACCTGTCTATTAGATAGAACTTACCATTCTATTAAACAGTGTGATATAGGCAGAATTTACCTGTCTATTAGACAGAGTGATATAGGCAAAACGTACCTGTCTATTAGACAGTGTGATATAGGCTGTAATTACCATTCTATTAGACAGTGTGATATAGGCTATACTAACCTGTCTATTAGACAGTGTGATATAGACAGTACTAACCTGTCTATTAGACAGTGTGATATAGGCTGTAATTACCTGTCTATTAGACAGTGTGATACAGGCAGTACTAACCTGTCTATTAGACAGTGTGATATAGGCTGTACTAACCTGTCTATTAGACAGTGTGATATAGGCTGTACTAACCTGTCTATTAGACAGTGTGATATAGGCTGTACTAACCATTCTATTAGACAGTGTGATACAGGCTATACTAACCTGTCTATTAGACAGTGTGATATAGGCAGTACTAACCTGTCTATTAGACAGAGGGAAATAGGCAGTACTAACCTGTCTATTAGACAGAGTGATATAGGCAGTACTAACCTGTCTATTAGACAGTGTGATTAGGCAGTACTAACCTGTCTATTAGACAGTATGATATAGGCTATACTAACCTGTCTATTAGACAGTGTGATATAGGCTGTACCAACCTGTCTATTAGACAGTGTGATATAGGCAGTACTAACCTGTCTATTAGACAGTGTGATAGGCTGTACTAACCTGTCTATTAGACAGAGTGATATAGGTTGTACTAACCTGTCTATTACAGTGTGATATAGGCTGCACTAACCTGTCTATTACAGTGTGATATAGGCTGTACTAACCTGTCTATTAGACAGAGTGATATAGGCAGTACTAACCTGTCTATTACAGTGTGATATAGGCAGTACTAACCTGTCTATTAGACAGTGTGATATAGGCTGTACTAACCTGTCTATCAGACAGTGATATAGGCAGTACTAACCTGTCTATTAGACAGAGTGATATAGGCAGTACTAACCTGTCTATTAGACAGTGTGATTAGGCAGTACTAACCTGTCTATTAGACAGTATGATATAGGCTATACTAACCTGTCTATTAGACAGTGTGATATAGGCTGCACTAACCTGTCTATTAGACAGTGTGATATAGGCTGTACTAACCTGTCTATTAGACAGAGTGATATAGGCAGTACTAACCTGTCTATTACAGTGTGATATAGGCAGTACTTACCTGCCTATTAGACAGCGTGATATAGGCAGTACTTACCTGTCTATTAGACAGAGTGATATAGGCAGTACTTACCTGTCTATTAGATAGAACTTACCATTCTATTAAACAGTGTGATATAGGCAGAATTTACCTGTCTATTAGACAGAGTGATATAGGCAAAACGTACCTGTCTATTAGACAGTGTGATATAGGCTGTAATTACCATTCTATTAGACAGTGTGATATAGGCTATACTAACCTGTCTATTAGACAGTGTGATATAGACAGTACTAACCTGTCTATTAGACAGTGTGATATAGGCTGTAATTACCTGTCTATTAGACAGTGTGATACAGGCAGTACTAACCTGTCTATTAGACAGTGTGATATAGGCTGTACTAACCTGTCTATTAGACAGAGTGATATAGGTTGTACTAACCTGTCTATTACAGTGTGATATAGGCAGTACTAACCTGTCTATTAGACAGTGTGATATAGGCTGTACTAACCTGTCTATCAGACAGTGATATAGGCAGTACTAACCTGTCTATTAGACAGAGTGATATAGGCAGTACTAACCTGTCTATTAGACAGTGTGATTAGGCAGTACTAACCTGTCTATTAGACAGTATGATATAGGCTATACTAACCTGTCTATTAGACAGTGTGATATAGGCTGCACTAACCTGTCTATTAGACAGTGTGATATAGGCTGTACTAACCTGTCTATTAGACAGAGTGATATAGGCTGTACTAACCTGTCTATTACAGTGTGATATAGGCAGTACTAACCTGTCTATTAGACAGTGTGATATAGGCTGTACTAACCTGTCTATCAGACAGTGATATAGGCAGTACTAACCTGTCTATTAGACAGAGTGATATAGGCAGTACTAACCTGTCTATTAGACAGTGTGATTAGGCAGTACTAACCTGTCTATTAGACAGTATGATATAGGCTATACTAACCTGTCTATTAGACAGTGTGATATAGGCTGTACTAACCTTTCTATTAGACAGTGTGATATAGGCAGTACTAACCTGTCTATTAGACAGTGTGATTAGGCAGTACTAACCTGTCTATTAGACAGTGTGATATAGGCTGTACTAACCTTTCTATTAGACAGTGTGATATAGGCAGTACTAACCTTTCTATTAGACAGTGTGATATAGGCTGTACTAACCTGTCTATTAGACAGAGTGATATAGGCTGTACTAACCTGTCTATTACAGTGTGATATAGGCTGTAATTACCTGTCTATTAGACAGTGTGATACAGGCAGTACTAACCTGTCTATTAGACAGTGTGATATAGGCTGTACTAACCTGTCTATTAGACAGTGTGATATAGGCTGTACTAGACCGTCTATTAGACAGTGTGATATAGGCTGTACTAACCATTCTATTAGACAGTGTGATACAGGCTATACTAACCTGTCTATAAGACAGTGTGATATAGGCTATACTAACCTGTCTATAAGACAGTGTGATATAGGCAGTACTAACCTGTCTATTAGACAGTGTGATATAGGCTGTACTAACAGGTCTATAATACAGTGTGATATAGGCAGTACTAACCTGTCTATAAGACAGTGTGATATAGGCAGTACTAACCTGTCTATTAGACAGAGGGAAATAGGCAGTACTAACCTGTCTATTAGACAGTGTGATATAGGCAGTACTAACCTGTCTATTAGACAGAGGGAAATAGGCAGTACTAACCTGTCTATTAGACAGAGTGATACAGGCAGTACTAACCTGTCTATTAGACAGTATAATATAGGCTATACTAACCTGTCTATTAGACAGTGTGATATAGGCTGTACTAACCTGTCTATTAGACAGTGTGATATAGGCTGTACTAACCTGTCTATTAGACAGTGATATAGGCAGTACTAACCTGTCTATTAGACAGAGTGATATAGGCAGTACTAACCTGTCTATTAGACAGTGTGATTAGGCAGTACTAACCTGTCTATTAGACAGTATGATATAGGCTATACTAACCTGTCTATTAGACAGTGTGATATAGGCTGCACTAACCTGTCTATTAGACAGTGTGATATAGGCTGTACTAACCTGTCTATTAGACAGAGTGATATAGGCTGTACTAACCTGTCTATTACAGTGTGATATAGGCAGTACTAACCTGTCTATTAGACAGTGTGATATAGGCTGTACTAACCTGTCTATCAGACAGTGATATAGGCAGTACTAACCTGTCTATTAGACAGAGTGATATAGGCAGTACTAACCTGTCTATTAGACAGTGTGATTAGGCAGTACTAACCTGTCTATTAGACAGTATGATATAGGCTATACTAACCTGTCTATTAGACAGTGTGATATAGGCTGTACTAACCTGTCTATTAGACAGTGTGATATAGGCAGTACTAACCTTTCTATTAGACAGTGTGATATAGGCTGCACTAACCTGTCTATTAGACAGTGTGATAGGCTGTAATAACCTGTCTATTAGACAGTGTGATTAGGCAGTACTAACCTGTCTATTAGACAGTATGATATAGGCTATACTAACCTGTCTATTAGACAGTGTGATATAGGCTGCACTAACCTGTCTATTAGACAGTGTGATATAGGCTGTACTAACCTGTCTATTAGACAGAGTGATATAGGCTGTACTAACCTGTCTATTACAGTGTGATATAGGCAGTACTAACCTGTCTATTAGACAGTGTGATATAGGCTGTACTAACCTGTCTATCAGACAGTGATATAGGCAGTACTAACCTGTCTATTAGACAGAGTGATATAGGCAGTACTAACCTGTCTATTAGACAGTGTGATTAGGCAGTACTAACCTGTCTATTAGACAGTATGATATAGGCTATACTAACCTGTCTATTAGACAGTGTGATATAGGCTGTACTAACCTTTCTATTAGACAGTGTGATATAGGCAGTACTAACCTGTCTATTAGACAGTGTGATTAGGCAGTACTAACCTGTCTATTAGACAGTGTGATATAGGCTGTACTAACCTTTCTATTAGACAGTGTGATATAGGCAGTACTAACCTTTCTATTAGACAGTGTGATATAGGCTGTACTAACCTGTCTATTAGACAGAGTGATATAGGCTGTACTAACCTGTCTATTACAGTGTGATATAGGCTGTAATTACCTGTCTATTAGACAGTGTGATACAGGCAGTACTAACCTGTCTATTAGACAGTGTGATATTAGGCTGTACTAACCTGTCTATTAGACAGTGTGATATAGGCTGTACTAGACCGTCTATTAGACAGTGTGATATAGGCTGTACTAACCATTCTATTAGACAGTGTGATACAGGCTATACTAACCTGTCTATAAGACAGTGTGATATAGGCTATACTAACCTGTCTATAAGACAGTGTGATATAGGCAGTACTAACCTGTCTATTAGACAGTGTGATATAGGCTGTACTAACAGGTCTATAATACAGTGTGATATAGGCAGTACTAACCTGTCTATAAGACAGTGTGATATAGGCAGTACTAACCTGTCTATTAGACAGAGGGAAATAGGCAGTACTAACCTGTCTATTAGACAGTGTGATATAGGCAGTACTAACCTGTCTATTAGACAGAGGGAAATAGGCAGTACTAACCTGTCTATTAGACAGAGTGATACAGGCAGTACTAACCTGTCTATTAGACAGTATAATATAGGCTATACTAACCTGTCTATTAGACAGTGTGATATAGGCTGTACTAACCTGTCTATTAGACAGTGTGATATAGGCTGTACTAACCTGTCTATTAGACAGTGATATAGGCAGTACTAACCTGTCTATTAGACAGAGTGATATAGGCAGTACTAACCTGTCTATTAGACAGTGTGATTAGGCAGTACTAACCTGTCTATTAGACAGTATGATATAGGCTATACTAACCTGTCTATTAGACAGTGTGATATAGGCTGCACTAACCTGTCTATTAGACAGTGTGATATAGGCTGTACTAACCTGTCTATTAGACAGAGTGATATAGGCTGTACTAACCTGTCTATTACAGTGTGATATAGGCAGTACTAACCTGTCTATTAGACAGTGTGATATAGGCTGTACTAACCTGTCTATCAGACAGTGATATAGGCAGTACTAACCTGTCTATTAGACAGAGTGATATAGGCAGTACTAACCTGTCTATTAGACAGTGTGATTAGGCAGTACTAACCTGTCTATTAGACAGTATGATATAGGCTATACTAACCTGTCTATTAGACAGTGTGATATAGGCTGTACTAACCTTTCTATTAGACAGTGTGATATAGGCAGTACTAACCTTTCTATTAGACAGTGTGATATAGGCTGCACTAACCTGTCTATTAGACAGTGTGATAGGCTGTAATAACCTGTCTATTAGACAGTGTGATTAGGCAGTACTAACCTGTCTATTAGACAGTATGATATAGGCTATACTAACCTGTCTATTAGACAGTGTGATATAGGCTGCACTAACCTGTCTATTAGACAGTGTGATATAGGCTGTACTAACCTGTCTATTAGACAGAGTGATATAGGCAGTACTAACCTGTCTATTACAGTGTGATATAGGCAGTACTTACCTGCCTATTAGACAGCGTGATATAGGCAGTACTTACCTGTCTATTAGACAGAGTGATATAGGCAGTACTTACCTGTCTATTAGATAGAACTTACCATTCTATTAAACAGTGTGATATAGGCAGAATTTACCTGTCTATTAGACAGAGTGATATAGGCAAAACGTACCTGTCTATTAGACAGTGTGATATAGGCTGTAATTACCATTCTATTAGACAGTGTGATATAGGCTATACTAACCTGTCTATTAGACAGTGTGATATAGACAGTACTAACCTGTCTATTAGACAGTGTGATATAGGCTGTAATTACCTGTCTATTAGACAGTGTGATACAGGCAGTACTAACCTGTCTATTAGACAGTGTGATATAGGCTGTACTAACCTGTCTATTAGACAGAGTGATATAGGTTGTACTAACCTGTCTATTACAGTGTGATATAGGCAGTACTAACCTGTCTATTAGACAGTGTGATATAGGCTGTACTAACCTGTCTATCAGACAGTGATATAGGCAGTACTAACCTGTCTATTAGACAGAGTGATATAGGCAGTACTAACCTGTCTATTAGACAGTGTGATTAGGCAGTACTAACCTGTCTATTAGACAGTATGATATAGGCTATACTAACCTGTCTATTAGACAGTGTGATATAGGCTGCACTAACCTGTCTATTAGACAGTGTGATATAGGCTGTACTAACCTGTCTATTAGACAGAGTGATATAGGCTGTACTAACCTGTCTATTACAGTGTGATATAGGCAGTACTAACCTGCCTATTAGACAGTGTGATATAGGCTGTACTAACCTGTCTATCAGACAGTGATATAGGCAGTACTAACCTGTCTATTAGACAGAGTGATATAGGCAGTACTAACCTGTCTATTAGACAGTGTGATTAGGCAGTACTAACCTGTCTATTAGACAGTATGATATAGGCTATACTAACCTGTCTATTAGACAGTGTGATATAGGCTGTACTAACCTTTCTATTAGACAGTGTGATATAGGCAGTACTAACCTGTCTATTAGACAGTGTGATTAGGCAGTACTAACCTGTCTATTAGACAGTGTGATATAGGCTGTACTAACCTTTCTATTAGACAGTGTGATATAGGCAGTACTAACCTTTCTATTAGACAGTGTGATATAGGCTGTACTAACCTGTCTATTAGACAGAGTGATATAGGCTGTACTAACCTGTCTATTACAGTGTGATATAGGCTGTAATTACCTGTCTATTAGACAGTGTGATACAGGCAGTACTAACCTGTCTATTAGACAGTGTGATATAGGCTGTACTAACCTGTCTATTAGACAGTGTGATATAGGCTGTACTAGACCGTCTATTAGACAGTGTGATATAGGCTGTACTAACCATTCTATTAGACAGTGTGATACAGGCTATACTAACCTGTCTATAAGACAGTGTGATATAGGCTATACTAACCTGTCTATAAGACAGTGTGATATAGGCAGTACTAACCTGTCTATTAGACAGTGTGATATAGGCTGTACTAACAGGTCTATAAGACAGTGTGATATAGGCAGTACTAACCTGTCTATTAGACAGAGGGAAATAGGCAGTACTAACCTGTCTATTAGACAGAGTGATACAGGCAGTACTAACCTGTCTATTAGACAGTATGATATAGGCTATACTAACCTGTCTATTAGACAGTGTGATATAGGCTGTACTAACCTGTCTATTAGACAGTGTGATATAGGCTGTACTAACCTGTCTATTAGACAGTGATATAGGCAGTACTAACCTGTCTATTAGACAGAGTGATATAGGCAGTACTAACCTGTCTATTAGACAGTGTGATTAGGCAGTACTAACCTGTCTATTAGACAGTATGATATAGGCTATACTAACCTGTCTATTAGACAGTGTGATATAGGCTGCACTAACCTGTCTATTAGACAGTGTGATATAGGCTGTACTAACCTGTCTATTAGACAGAGTGATATAGGCTGTACTAACCTGTCTATTACAGTGTGATATAGGCAGTACTAACCTGTCTATTAGACAGTGTGATATAGGCTGTACTAACCTGTCTATCAGACAGTGATATAGGCAGTACTAACCTGTCTATTAGACAGAGTGATATAGGCAGTACTAACCTGTCTATTAGACAGTGTGATTAGGCAGTACTAACCTGTCTATTAGACAGTATGATATAGGCTATACTAACCTGTCTATTAGACAGTGTGATATAGGCTGTACTAACCTTTCTATTAGACAGTGTGATATAGGCAGTACTAACCTTTCTATTAGACAGTGTGATATAGGCTGCACTAACCTGTCTATTAGACAGTGTGATAGGCTGTAATAACCTGTCTATTAGACAGAGTGATATAGGCTGTACTAACCTGTCTATTACAGTGTGATATAGGCTGTACTAAGCTGTCTATTACAGTGTGATATAGGCTGTACTAACCTGTCTATTAGACAGTGTGATATAGGCAGTACTAACCTTTCTATTAGACAGTGTGATATAGGCTGTACTAACCTGTCTATTAGACAGTGTGATATAGGCTGTACTAACCTGTCTATTACAGTGTGATATAGGCTGTACTAACCTTTCTATTAGACAGTGTGATATAGGCAGTACTAACCTTTCTATTAGACAGTGTGATATAGGCTGCACTAACCTGTCTATTAGACAGTGTGACATAGGCTGCACTAACCTGTCTATTAGACAGTGTGATACAGGCAGTACTAACCTGTCTATTAGACAGAGTGCGATATAGGCTGTACTAACCTTTCTATTAGACAGTGTGATATAGGCTGCACTAACCTGTCTATTAGACAGTGTGATATAGGCTGCACTAACCTGTCTATTAGACAGTGTGATACAGGCAGTACTAACCTGTCTATTAGACAGAGTGCGATATAGGCTGTACTAACCGGTCTATAAGACAGTGTGATATAGGCAGTACTAACCTGTCTATTAGACAGAGGGAAATAGGCTGTACTAACCTGTCTATTAGACAGTGTGATATAGGCTGTACTAACCATTCTATTAGACAGTGTGATACAGGCTATACTAACCTGTCTATAAGACAGTGTGATATAGGCAGTACTAACCTGTCTATTAGACAGTGTGATATAGGCTGTACTAACCGGTCTATAAGACAGTGTGATATAAGCAGTACTAACCTGTCTATTAGACAGAGGGAAATAGGCAGTACTAACCTGTCTATTAGACAGTGTGATATAGGCTGTACTAACCTGTCTATCAGACAGTGATATAGGCAGTACTAACCTGTCTATTAGACAGAGTGATATAGGCAGTACTAACCTGTCTATTAGACAGTGTGATTAGGCAGTACTAACCTGTCTATTAGACAGTATGATATAGGCTATACTAACCTGTCTATTAGACAGTGTGATATAGGCTGTACTAACCTGTCTATTAGACAGTGTGATATAGGCAGTACTAACCTGTCTATTAGACAGTGTGATACAGGCAGTACTAACCTGTCTATTAGACAGTGTGATACAGGCAGTACTAACCTGTCTATTAGACAGTGTGATAGGCTGTACTAACCTTTCTATTAGACAGTGTGATACAGGCAGTACTAACCTGTCTATTAGACAGTGTGATATAGGCTATACTAACCTGTTTATTAGACAGTGTGATATAGGCTATAGTAACCTGTGTATAAGACAGTGTGATATAGGCTGTACTAACCTGTCTATTAGACAGTGTGATATAGGCTGTACTAACCTGTCTATTAGACAGTGTGACATAGGCTGCACTAACCTGTCTATTAGACAGTGTGATATAGGCTGTACTAGACCGTCTATTAGACAGTGTGATATAGGCTGTACTAACCATTCTATTAGACAGTGTGATACAGGCTATACTAACCTGTCTATAAGACAGTGTGATATAGGCTATACTAACCTGTCTATAAGACAGTGTGATATAGGCAGTACTAACCTGTCTATTAGACAGTGTGATATAGGCTGTACTAACCGGTCTATAAGACAGTGTGATATAGGCAGTACTAACCTGTCTATAAGACAGTGTGATATAGGCAGTACTAACCTGTCTATTAGACAGAGGGAAATAGGCAGTACTAACCTGTCTATTAGACAGTGTGATATAGGCAGTACTAACCTGTCTATTAGACAGAGGGAAATAGGCAGTACTAACCTGTCTATTAGACAGAGTGATATAGGCAGTACTAACCTGTCTATTAGACAGTATGATATAGGCTATACTAACCTGTCTATTAGACAGTGTGATATAGGCTGTACTAACCTGTCTATTAGACAGTGTGATATAGGCTGTACTAACCTGTCTATCAGACAGTGATATAGGCAGTACTAACCTGTCTATTAGACAGAGTGATATAGGCAGTACTAACCTGTCTATTAGACAGTATGATATAGGCTATACTAACCTGTCTATTAGACAGTGTGATATAGGCTGTACTAACCTGTCTATTAGACAGTGTGATATAGGCTGTACTAACCTGTCTATCAGACAGTGATATAGGCAGTACTAACCTGTCTATTAGACAGAGTGATATAGGCAGTACTAACCTGTCTATTAGACAGTGTGATTAGGCAGTACTAACCTGTCTATTAGACAGTATGATATAGGCTATACTAACCTGTCTATTAGACAGTGTGATATAGGCTGCACTAACCTGTCTATTAGACAGTGTGATATAGGCTGTACTAACCTGTCTATTAGACAGAGTGATATAGGCTGTACTAACCTGTCTATTACAGTGTGATATAGGCAGTACTAACCTGTCTATTAGACAGTGTGATATAGGCTGTACTAACCTGTCTATCAGACAGTGATATAGGCAGTACTAACCTGTCTATTAGACAGAGTGATATAGGCAGTACTAACCTGTCTATTAGACAGTGTGATTAGGCAGTACTAACCTGTCTATTAGACAGTATGATATAGGCTATACTAACCTGTCTATTAGACAGTGTGATATAGGCTGTACTAACCTTTCTATTAGACAGTGTGATATAGGCAGTACTAACCTTTCTATTAGACAGTGTGATATAGGCTGTACTAACCTGTCTATTAGACAGAGTGATATAGGCTGTACTAACCTGTCTATTACAGTGTGATATAGGCTGTACTAAGCTGTCTATTACAGTGTGATATAGGCTGTACTAACCTGTCTATTAGACAGTGTGATATAGGCAGTACTAACCTTTCTATTAGACAGTGTGATATAGGCTGTACTAACCTGTCTATTAGACAGTGTGATATAGGCTGTACTAACCTGTCTATTACAGTGTGATATAGGCTGTACTAACCTTTCTATTAGACAGTGTGATATAGGCAGTACTAACCTTTCTATTAGACAGTGTGATATAGGCTGCACTAACCTGTCTATTAGACAGTGTGACATAGGCTGCACTAACCTGTCTATTAGACAGAGTGATATAGGCAGTACTAACCTGTCTATTAGACAGTGTGATTAGGCAGTACTAACCTGTCTATTAGACAGTATGATATAGGCTATACTAACCTGTCTATTAGACAGTGTGATATAGGCTGTACTAACCTGTCTATTAGACAGTGTGATATAGGCAGTACTAACCTGTCTATTAGACAGTGTGACAGGCTGTACTAACCTGTCTATTAGACAGAGTGATATAGGCTGTACTAACCTGTCTATTACAGTGTGATATAGGCTGTACTAACCTGTCTATTAGACAGTGTGATATAGGCAGTACTAACCTGTCTATTAGACAGAGTGCGATATAGGCTGTACTAACCTTTCTATTAGACAGTGTGATATAGGCTGCACTAACCTGTCTATTAGACAGTGTGATATAGGCTGCACTAACCTGTCTATTAGACAGTGTGATACAGGCAGTACTAACCTGTCTATTAGACAGAGTGCGATATAGGCTGTACTAACCTTTCTATTAGACAGTGTGATACAGGCAGTACTAACCTGTCTATTAGACAGTGTGATATAGGCTATACTAACCTGTTTATTAGACAGTGTGATATAGGCTATAGTAACCTGTGTATAAGACAGTGTGATATAGGCTGTACTAACCTGTCTATTAGACAGTGTGATATAGGCTATAGTAACCTGTCTATTAGACCGTGTGATATAGGCTGTACTAACCATTCTATTAGACAGTGTGATACAGGCTATACTAACCTGTCTATAAGACAGTGTGATATAGGCAGTACTAACCTGTCTATTAGACAGTGTGATATAGGCTGTACTAACCGGTCTATAAGACAGTGTGATATAAGCAGTACTAACCTGTCTATTAGACAGAGGGAAATAGGCAGTACTAACCTGTCTATTAGACAGTGTGATATAGGCTGTACTAACCTGTCTATCAGACAGTGATATAGGCAGTACTAACCTGTCTATTAGACAGAGTGATATAGGCAGTACTAACCTGTCTATTAGACAGTGTGATTAGGCAGTACTAACCTGTCTATTAGACAGTATGATATAGGCTATACTAACCTGTCTATTAGACAGTGTGATATAGGCTGTACTAACCTGTCTATTAGACAGTGTGATATAGGCAGTACTAACCTGTCTATTAGACAGTGTGACAGGCTGTACTAACCTGTCTATTAGACAGAGTGATATAGGCTGTACTAACCTGTCTATTACAGTGTGATATAGGCTGTACTAACCTGTCTATTAGACAGTGTGATATAGGCAGTACTAACCTTTCTATTAGACAGTGTGATATAGGCTGTACTAACCTGTCTATTAGACAGTGTGATATAGGCTGTACTAACCTGTCTATTACAGTGTGATATAGGCTGTACTAACCTTTCTATTAGACAGTGTGATATAGGCAGTACTAACCTTTCTATTAGACAGTGTGATATAGGCTGCACTAACCTGTCTATTAGACAGTGTGACATAGGCTGCACTAACCTGTCTATTAGACAGTGTGATACAGGCAGTACTAACCTGTCTATTAGACAGAGTGCGATATAGGCTGTACTAACCTTTCTATTAGACAGTGTGATATAGGCTGCACTAACCTGTCTATTAGACAGTGTGATATAGGCTGCACTAACCTGTCTATTAGACAGTGTGATACAGGCAGTACTAACCTGTCTATTAGACAGAGTGCGATATAGGCTGTACTAACCTGTCTATTAGACAGTGTGATACAGGCAGTACTAACCTGTCTATTAGACAGTGTGATATAGGCTATACTAACCTGTTTATTAGACAGTGTGATATAGGCTATAGTAACCTGTGTATAAGACAGTGTGATATAGGCTGTACTAACCTGTCTATTAGACAGTGTGATATAGGCTATAGTAACCTGTCTATTAGACCGTGTGATATAGGCTGTACTAACCATTCTATTAGACAGTGTGATACAGGCTATACTAACCTGTCTATAAGACAGTGTGATATAGGCAGTACTAACCTGTCTATTAGACAGTGTGATATAGGCTGTACTAACCGGTCTATAAGACAGTGTGATATAGGCAGTACTAACCTGTCTATTAGACAGAGGGAAATAGGCAGTACTAACCTGTCTATTAGACAGTGTGATATAGGCTGTACTAACCATTCTATTAGACAGTGTGATACAGGCTATACTAACCTGTCTATAAGACAGTGTGATATAGGCAGTACTAACCTGTCTATTAGACAGTGTGATATAGGCTGTACTAACCTGTCTATCAGACAGTGATATAGGCAGTACTAACCTGTCTATTAGACAGAGTGATATAGGCAGTACTAACCTGTCTATTAGACAGTGTGATTAGGCAGTACTAACCTGTCTATTAGACAGTATGATATAGGCTATACTAACCTGTCTATTAGACAGTGTGATATAGGCTGTACTAACCTTTCTATTAGACAGTGTGATATAGGCAGTACTAACCTTTCTATTAGACAGTGTGATATAGGCTGCACTAACCTGTCTATTAGACAGTGTGATAGGCTGTAATAACCTGTCTATTAGACAGAGTGATATAGGCTGTACTAACCTGTCTATTACAGTGTGATATAGGCTGTACTAAGCTGTCTATTACAGTGTGATATAGGCTGTACTAACCTGTCTATTAGACAGTGTGATATAGGCAGTACTAACCTTTCTATTAGACAGTGTGATATAGGCTGTACTAACCTGTCTATTAGACAGTGTGATATAGGCTGTACTAACCTGTCTATTACAGTGTGATATAGGCTGTACTAACCTTTCTATTAGACAGTGTGATATAGGCAGTACTAACCTTTCTATTAGACAGTGTGATATAGGCTGCACTAACCTGTCTATTAGACAGTGTGACATAGGCTGCACTAACCTGTCTATTAGACAGTGTGATACAGGCAGTACTAACCTGTCTATTAGACAGAGTGCGATATAGGCTGTACTAACCTTTCTATTAGACAGTGTGATATAGGCTGCACTAACCTGTCTATTAGACAGTGTGATATAGGCTGCACTAACCTGTCTATTAGACAGTGTGATACAGGCAGTACTAACCTGTCTATTAGACAGAGTGCGATATAGGCTGTACTAACCGGTCTATAAGACAGTGTGATATAGGCAGTACTAACCTGTCTATTAGACAGAGGGAAATAGGCTGTACTAACCTGTCTATTAGACAGTGTGATATAGGCTGTACTAACCATTCTATTAGACAGTGTGATACAGGCTATACTAACCTGTCTATAAGACAGTGTGATATAGGCAGTACTAACCTGTCTATTAGACAGTGTGATATAGGCTGTACTAACCGGTCTATAAGACAGTGTGATATAAGCAGTACTAACCTGTCTATTAGACAGAGGGAAATAGGCAGTACTAACCTGTCTATTAGACAGTGTGATATAGGCTGTACTAACCTGTCTATCAGACAGTGATATAGGCAGTACTAACCTGTCTATTAGACAGAGTGATATAGGCAGTACTAACCTGTCTATTAGACAGTGTGATTAGGCAGTACTAACCTGTCTATTAGACAGTATGATATAGGCTATACTAACCTGTCTATTAGACAGTGTGATATAGGCTGTACTAACCTGTCTATTAGACAGTGTGATATAGGCAGTACTAACCTGTCTATTAGACAGTGTGATACAGGCAGTACTAACCTGTCTATTAGACAGTGTGATACAGGCAGTACTAACCTGTCTATTAGACAGTGTGATAGGCTGTACTAACCTTTCTATTAGACAGTGTGATACAGGCAGTACTAACCTGTCTATTAGACAGTGTGATATAGGCTATACTAACCTGTTTATTAGACAGTGTGATATAGGCTATAGTAACCTGTGTATAAGACAGTGTGATATAGGCTGTACTAACCTGTCTATTAGACAGTGTGATATAGGCTGTACTAACCTGTCTATTAGACAGTGTGACATAGGCTGCACTAACCTGTCTATTAGACAGTGTGATATAGGCTGTACTAGACCGTCTATTAGACAGTGTGATATAGGCTGTACTAACCATTCTATTAGACAGTGTGATACAGGCTATACTAACCTGTCTATAAGACAGTGTGATATAGGCTATACTAACCTGTCTATAAGACAGTGTGATATAGGCAGTACTAACCTGTCTATTAGACAGTGTGATATAGGCTGTACTAACCGGTCTATAAGACAGTGTGATATAGGCAGTACTAACCTGTCTATAAGACAGTGTGATATAGGCAGTACTAACCTGTCTATTAGACAGAGGGAAATAGGCAGTACTAACCTGTCTATTAGACAGTGTGATATAGGCAGTACTAACCTGTCTATTAGACAGAGGGAAATAGGCAGTACTAACCTGTCTATTAGACAGAGTGATATAGGCAGTACTAACCTGTCTATTAGACAGTATGATATAGGCTATACTAACCTGTCTATTAGACAGTGTGATATAGGCTGTACTAACCTGTCTATTAGACAGTGTGATATAGGCTGTACTAACCTGTCTATCAGACAGTGATATAGGCAGTACTAACCTGTCTATTAGACAGAGTGATATAGGCAGTACTAACCTGTCTATTAGACAGTATGATATAGGCTATACTAACCTGTCTATTAGACAGTGTGATATAGGCTGTACTAACCTGTCTATTAGACAGTGTGATATAGGCTGTACTAACCTGTCTATCAGACAGTGATATAGGCAGTACTAACCTGTCTATTAGACAGAGTGATATAGGCAGTACTAACCTGTCTATTAGACAGTGTGATTAGGCAGTACTAACCTGTCTATTAGACAGTATGATATAGGCTATACTAACCTGTCTATTAGACAGTGTGATATAGGCTGCACTAACCTGTCTATTAGACAGTGTGATATAGGCTGTACTAACCTGTCTATTAGACAGAGTGATATAGGCTGTACTAACCTGTCTATTACAGTGTGATATAGGCAGTACTAACCTGTCTATTAGACAGTGTGATATAGGCTGTACTAACCTGTCTATCAGACAGTGATATAGGCAGTACTAACCTGTCTATTAGACAGAGTGATATAGGCAGTACTAACCTGTCTATTAGACAGTGTGATTAGGCAGTACTAACCTGTCTATTAGACAGTATGATATAGGCTATACTAACCTGTCTATTAGACAGTGTGATATAGGCTGTACTAACCTTTCTATTAGACAGTGTGATATAGGCAGTACTAACCTTTCTATTAGACAGTGTGATATAGGCTGTACTAACCTGTCTATTAGACAGAGTGATATAGGCTGTACTAACCTGTCTATTACAGTGTGATATAGGCTGTACTAAGCTGTCTATTACAGTGTGATATAGGCTGTACTAACCTGTCTATTAGACAGTGTGATATAGGCAGTACTAACCTTTCTATTAGACAGTGTGATATAGGCTGTACTAACCTGTCTATTAGACAGTGTGATATAGGCTGTACTAACCTGTCTATTACAGTGTGATATAGGCTGTACTAACCTTTCTATTAGACAGTGTGATATAGGCAGTACTAACCTTTCTATTAGACAGTGTGATATAGGCTGCACTAACCTGTCTATTAGACAGTGTGACATAGGCTGCACTAACCTGTCTATTAGACAGTGTGATACAGGCAGTACTAACCTGTCTATTAGACAGAGTGCGATATAGGCTGTACTAACCTTTCTATTAGACAGTGTGATATAGGCTGCACTAACCTGTCTATTAGACAGTGTGATATAGGCTGCACTAACCTGTCTATTAGACAGTGTGATACAGGCAGTACTAACCTGTCTATTAGACAGAGTGCGATATAGGCTGTACTAACCTTTCTATTAGACAGTGTGATACAGGCAGTACTAACCTGTCTATTAGACAGTGTGATATAGGCTGTACTAACCTGTCTATTAGACAGTGTGATATAGGCTATAGTAACCTGTCTATTAGACCGTGTGATATAGGCTGTACTAACCATTCTATTAGACAGTGTGATACAGGCTATACTAACCTGTCTATAAGACAGTGTGATATAGGCAGTACTAACCTGTCTATTAGACAGTGTGATATAGGCTGTACTAACCGGTCTATAAGACAGTGTGATATAAGCAGTACTAACCTGTCTATTAGACAGAGGGAAATAGGCAGTACTAACCTGTCTATTAGACAGTGTGATATAGGCTGTACTAACCTGTCTATCAGACAGTGATATAGGCAGTACTAACCTGTCTATTAGACAGAGTGATATAGGCAGTACTAACCTGTCTATTAGACAGTGTGATTAGGCAGTACTAACCTGTCTATTAGACAGTATGATATAGGCTATACTAACCTGTCTATTAGACAGTGTGATATAGGCTGTACTAACCTGTCTATTAGACAGTGTGATATAGGCAGTACTAACCTGTCTATTAGACAGTGTGACAGGCTGTACTAACCTGTCTATTAGACAGAGTGATATAGGCTGTACTAACCTGTCTATTACAGTGTGATATAGGCTGTACTAACCTGTCTATTAGACAGTGTGATATAGGCAGTACTAACCTTTCTATTAGACAGTGTGATATAGGCTGTACTAACCTGTCTATTAGACAGTGTGATATAGGCTGTACTAACCTGTCTATTACAGTGTGATATAGGCTGTACTAACCTTTCTATTAGACAGTGTGATATAGGCAGTACTAACCTTTCTATTAGACAGTGTGATATAGGCTGCACTAACCTGTCTATTAGACAGTGTGACATAGGCTGCACTAACCTGTCTATTAGACAGTGTGATACAGGCAGTACTAACCTGTCTATTAGACAGAGTGCGATATAGGCTGTACTAACCTTTCTATTAGACAGTGTGATATAGGCTGCACTAACCTGTCTATTAGACAGTGTGATATAGGCTGCACTAACCTGTCTATTAGACAGTGTGATACAGGCAGTACTAACCTGTCTATTAGACAGAGTGCGATATAGGCTGTACTAACCTGTCTATTAGACAGTGTGATACAGGCAGTACTAACCTGTCTATTAGACAGTGTGATATAGGCTATACTAACCTGTTTATTAGACAGTGTGATATAGGCTATAGTAACCTGTGTATAAGACAGTGTGATATAGGCTGTACTAACCTGTCTATTAGACAGTGTGATATAGGCTATAGTAACCTGTCTATTAGACCGTGTGATATAGGCTGTACTAACCATTCTATTAGACAGTGTGATACAGGCTATACTAACCTGTCTATAAGACAGTGTGATATAGGCAGTACTAACCTGTCTATTAGACAGTGTGATATAGGCTGTACTAACCGGTCTATAAGACAGTGTGATATAGGCAGTACTAACCTGTCTATTAGACAGAGGGAAATAGGCAGTACTAACCTGTCTATTAGACAGTGTGATATAGGCTGTACTAACCATTCTATTAGACAGTGTGATACAGGCTATACTAACCTGTCTATAAGACAGTGTGATATAGGCAGTACTAACCTGTCTATTAGACAGTGTGATATAGGCTGTACTAACCGGTCTATAAGACAGTGTGATATAAGCAGTACTAACCTGTCTATTAGACAGAGGGAAATAGGCAGTACTAACCTGTCTATTAGACAGTGTGATATAGGCTGTACTAACCTGTCTATCAGACAGTGATATAGGCAGTACTAACCTGTCTATTAGACAGAGTGATATAGGCAGTACTAACCTGTCTATTAGACAGTGTGATTAGGCAGTACTAACCTGTCTATTAGACAGTATGATATAGGCTATACTAACCTGTCTATTAGACAGTGTGATATAGGCTGTACTAACCTGTCTATTAGACAGTGTGATATAGGCAGTACTAACCTGTCTATTAGACAGTGTGATACAGGCAGTACTAACCTGTCTATTAGACAGTGTGATAGGCTGTACTAACCTTTCTATTAGACAGTGTGATATAGGCTGTACTAACCTGTCTATTAGACAGTGTGATATAGGCTATACTAACCTGTTTATTAGACAGTGTGATATAGGCTATAGTAACCTGTGTATAAGACAGTGTGATATAGGCAGTACTAACCTGTCTATTAGACAGTGTGATATAGGCTGTACTAACCGGTCTATAAGACAGTGTGATATAAGCAGTACTAACCTGTCTATTAGACAGAGGGAAATAGGCAGTACTAACCTGTCTATTAGACAGTGTGATATAGGCTGTACTAACCTGTCTATCAGACAGTGATATAGGCAGTACTAACCTGTCTATTAGACAGAGTGATATAGGCAGTACTAACCTGTCTATTAGACAGTGTGATTAGGCAGTACTAACCTGTCTATTAGACAGTATGATATAGGCTATACTAACCTGTCTATTAGACAGTGTGATATAGGCTGTACTAACCTGTCTATTAGACAGTGTGATATAGGCAGTACTAACCTGTCTATTAGACAGTGTGATACAGGCAGTACTAACCTGTCTATTAGACAGTGTGATATAGGCTGTACTAACCTGTCTATTAGACAGTGTGATATAGGCAGTACTAACCTGTCTATTAGACAGTGTGATACAGGCAGTACTAACCTGTCTATTAGACAGTGTGATAGGCTGTACTAACCTTTCTATTAGACAGTGTGATATAGGCTGTACTAACCTGTCTATTAGACAGTGTGATATAGGCTATACTAACCTGTTTATTAGACAGTGTGATATAGGCTATAGTAACCTGTGTATAAGACAGTGTGATATAGGCAGTACTAACCTGTCTATTAGACAGTGTGATTAGGCAGTACTAACCTGTCTATTAGACAGTGTGATATAGGCTGTACTAACCTTTCTATTAGACAGTGTGATATAGGCAGTACTAACCTTTCTATTAGACAGTGTGATATAGGCTGTACTAACCTGTCTATTAGACAGAGTGATATAGGCTGTACTAACCTGTCTATTACAGTGTGATATAGGCTGTAATTACCTGTCTATTAGACAGTGTGATACAGGCAGTACTAACCTGTCTATTAGACAGTGTGATATAGGCTGTACTAGACCGTCTATTAGACAGTGTGATATAGGCTGTACTAACCATTCTATTAGACAGTGTGATACAGGCTATACTAACCTGTCTATAAGACAGTGTGATATAGGCTATACTAACCTGTCTATAAGACAGTGTGATATAGGCAGTACTAACCTGTCTATTAGACAGTGTGATATAGGCTGTACTAACCGGTCTATAAGACAGTGTGATATAGGCAGTACTAACCTGTCTATAAGACAGTGTGATATAGGCAGTACTAACCTGTCTATTAGACAGAGGGAAATAGGCAGTACTAACCTGTCTATTAGACAGTGTGATATAGGCAGTACTAACCTGTCTATCAGACAGTGATATAGGCAGTACTAACCTGTCTATTAGACAGAGTGATATAGGCAGTACTAACCTGTCTATTAGACAGTATGATATAGGCTATACTAACCTGTCTATTAGACAGTGTGATATAGGCTGTACTAACCTGTCTATTAGACAGTGTGATATAGGCTGTACTAACCTGTCTATCAGACAGTGATATAGGCAGTACTAACCTGTCTATTAGACAATTAAATTAGGCAGTACTAACCTGTCTATTAGACAGTATGATATAGGCTATACTAACCTGTCTATTAGACAGTGTGATATAGGCTGCACTAACCTGTCTATTAGACAGTGTGATATAGGCTGTACTAACCTGTCTATTAGACAGAGTGATATAGGCTGTACTAACCTGTCTATTACAGTGTGATATAGGCAGTACTAACCTGTCTATTAGACAGTGTGATATAGGCTGTACTAACCTGTCTATCAGACAGTGATATAGGCAGTACTAACCTGTCTATTAGACAGAGTGATATAGGCAGTACTAACCTGTCTATTAGACAGTGTGATTAGGCAGTACTAACCTGTCTATTAGACAGTATGATATAGGCTATACTAACCTGTCTATTAGACAGTGTGATATAGGCTGTACTAACCTTTCTATTAGACAGTGTGATATAGGCAGTACTAACCTTTCTATTAGACAGTGTGATATAGGCTGCACTAACCTGTCTATTAGACAGTGTGATAGGCTGTACTAACCTGTCTATTAGACAGAGTGATATAGGCTGTACTAACCTGTCTATTACAGTGTGATATAGGCTGTACTAAGCTGTCTATTACAGTGTGATATAGGCTGTACTAACCTGTCTATTAGACAGTGTGATATAGGCAGTACTAACCTTTCTATTAGACAGTGTGATATAGGCTGTACTAACCTGTCTATTAGACAGTGTGATATAGGCTGTACTAACCTGTCTATTAGACAGTGTGATACAGGCAGTACTAACCTTTCTATTAGACAGTGTGATATAGGCTGCACTAACCTGTCTATTAGACAGTGTGACATAGGCTGCACTAACCTGTCTATTAGACAGTGTGATACAGGCAGTACTAACCTGTCTATTAGACAGAGTGCGATATAGGCTGTACTAACCTTTCTATTAGACAGTGTGATATAGGCTGCACTAACCTGTCTATTAGACAGTGTGATATAGGCTGCACTAACCTGTCTATTAGACAGTGTGATACAGGCAGTACTAACCTGTCTATTAGACAGAGGGAAATAGGCAGTACTAACCTGTCTATTAGACAGTGTGATATAGGCTGTACTAACCATTCTATTAGACAGTGTGATACAGGCTATACTAACCTGTCTATAAGACAGTGTGATATAGGCAGTACTAACCTGTCTATTAGACAGTGTGATATAGGCTGTACTAACCGGTCTATAAGACAGTGTGATATAAGCAGTACTAACCTGTCTATTAGACAGAGGGAAATAGGCAGTACTAACCTGTCTATTAGACAGTGTGATATAGGCTGTACTAACCTGTCTATCAGACAGTGATATAGGCAGTACTAACCTGTCTATTAGACAGAGTGATATAGGCAGTACTAACCTGTCTATTAGACAGTATGATTAGGCAGTACTAATCTGTCTATTAGACAGTGTGATATAGGCTGTACTAACCTGTCTATTAGACAGTGTGATATAGGCAGTACTAACCTGTCTATTAGACAGTGTGATACAGGCAGTACTAACCTGTCTATTAGACAGTGTGATAGGCTGTACTAACCTTTCTATTAGACAGTGTGATACAGGCAGTACTAACCTGTCTATTAGACAGTGTGATATAGGCTATACTAACCTGTTTATTAGACAGTGTGATATAGGCTATAGTAACCTGTGTATAAGACAGTGTGATATAGGCTGTACTAACCTGTCTATTAGACAGTGTGATATAGGCTGTACTAACCTGTCTATTAGACCGTGTGATATAGGCTGTACTAACCATTCTATTAGACAGTGTGATACAGGCTATACTAACCTGTCTATAAGACAGTGTGATATAGGCAGTACTAACCTGTCTATTAGACAGTGTGATATAGGCTGTACTAACCGGTCTATAAGACAGTGTGATATAGGCAGTACTAACCTGTCTATTAGACAGAGGGAAATAGGCAGTACTAACCTGTCTATTAGACAGTGTGATATAGGCTGTACTAACCTGTCTATCAGACAGTGATATAGGCAGTACTAACCTGTCTATTAGACAGAGTGATATAGGCAGTACTAACCTTTCTATTAGACAGTGTGATTAGGCAGTACTAACCTGTCTATTAGACAGTATGATATAGGCTATACTAACCTGTCTATTAGACAGTGTGATATAGGCTGTACTAACCTGTCTATTAGACAGTGTGATATAGGCAGTACTAACCTGTCTATTAGACAGTGTGATACAGGCAGTACTAACCTGTCTATTAGACAGTGTGATAGGCTGTACTAACCTGTCTATTAGACAGAGTGATATAGGTTGTACTAACCTGTCTATTACAGTGTGATATAGGCTGCACTAACCTGTCTAGTATAGTGTGATATAGGCTGTACTAACCTGTCTATTAGACAGTGTGATATAGGCTGTACTAACCTTTCTATTAGACAGTGTGATAAAGGCTGCACTAACCTGTCTATTAGACAGTGTGATACAGGCAGTACTAACCTGTCTATTAGACAGTGTGATATAGGCTATACTAACCTGTTTATTAGACAGTGTGATATAGGCTATACTAACCTGTTTATTAGACAGTGTGATATAGGCTGTACTAACCTGTCTATTAGACAGTGTGATATAGGCAGTACTAACCTTTCTATTAGACAGTGTGATATAGGCTGCACTAACCTGTCTATTAGACAGTGTGATATAGGCTGCACTAACCTGTCTATTAGACAGTGTGATATAGGCTGCACTAACCTGTCTATTAGACAGTGTGATATAGGCAGTACTAACCTTTCTATTAGACAGTGTGATATAGGCTGCACTAACCTGTCTATTAGACAGTGTGATATAGGCTATACTAACCTGTCTATTAGACAGTGTGATATAGGCAGTACTAACCTGTCTATTAGTCAGTGTGATATAGGCTGTACTAACCTGTTTATTAGACAGTGTGATATAGGCTATACTAACCTGTTTATTAGACAGTGTGATATAGGCTATACTAACCTGTTTATTAGACAGTGTGATATAGGCTGTACTAACCTGTCTATTACAGTGTGATATAGGCTGTACTAACCTGTCTATTAGACAGTGTGATATAGGCAGTACTAACCTGCTGGCTGGGTGGTGGGATAAAGGGCCTGTTTTCTCAGGTTCTTGGCATGGACCTTGCCGTCGTAGTGGGAGCGGGCCACCACCGGAGAACTGAACACCATGCTGCACAGCTCACAGAAGCGGTCCTTGTCCATAGTGATTCCTCTCTGCTCAACACAACATCAGACACCCACACTCATAACGGTAACAATAACATGATATTCTACAACCTTTCAGAGGAAGTAACAATAATGTTCTCTAGAAGCTTATTGATTTCACCTGGATCGGGTTGGAACGCATTGGACCATGTCGGACCCATTACAATAACACTTTAGGGTTGCGATCATATGGCATTCACGGCAGGTAGCCTAGTGTTTAGAGCGTTTTGCCAGTAACCGAAAGGTTGCTGGATCAAATCCCCGAGCTGACAAGGTAAAAATCTGTCGTTCTGCCCCTGAGCAAGCCAGTTAACCCACTGTTCCCCGGGCGCCGAAGACGTGGATGTCGATTAAGGCAGCCCTCTGCACCTCTGACTCAGAGGGGTTGGGTTAAATGCGGAAGACACATTTCAGTTGAAGGCATTCAGTTGTACAACTGACTAGGTACCCCCCTTTCCCCTTCTGATGGTTGGAACGTCAACACAATGCCTAATTTTGATTTCATCAGGATTGGGTTCATAAAATTGCTACCAGAAGCTGGATTTACACACACACACACAAATGACTTGCCTAGTTAAATAAAAATAAAAATGCAAATAACATTTTGTCCAGGCATCTGTTCCATCAAAGTCTTACCTGGAAGTCTTTACTTCGTTTCTCATCTTTCTTGGTCTGCACGTAGAGTCTCACTTTCTGAGCATGCTTCTTTCCCTGCAGTCAGAGGAGGACATTATCATTTTTTCTCTAGCTTCTTTGCAGAGGAGCTCAAACTGTACAGTTGGCTAACATTAAGACATTCAGCACGTAAAATGAACACACTAAAATATGATGAAGATGGTTTCTGTTGAATTAAACTTGGGTTGGTGGGTAGACAGACACATTGGTGGTGGGTGGAGCGAGTTACCCCCAATGACAAGTGCGTTGAGACCTAAAGGAATGTACTGTTTAAACGTTATTGGTTATCATAATTACAACACTCAACCGTTGTCGCTCATTCAGCCGACAGAAACGTTCAACCGGTTCTCCCCATTAAGCAGCGAGTCAGAGTCAGAGGCCGAGCCTTCTCTGGTCTCTACTCCTCCCGTTACGGGGTCTGAGACGCCGAAGGCTCCCACCATTAGCTCTGACAAATTGAAAACCCTAGTCATTGGCTACTCCATTACCCGCAGTATTACACTTAAAACGAATCATCCAGCGATCATACACTGTTTACCAGGGGGCAGGGCTAAGTGTTGAGACGTGGAAGACGGACACACACTCACATACCTCGTAGTGTGCGATCCTCTGGGACTCGAACAGCAGAGAAGCCTCACACACATGGCAGTGGCTGTCGGTGAAGAGACCCTTCAGGTCACTTTCTCCCAAGTCTGCTGGGAACAAGGCACAATCCTTTAACATTTTTGAATGTTCAGAGAACGTTCTGAGCAAAAGAATGCCTGGATGAAAGACAAAATACACAATACAAATGAAATCCTCAAAACAGAAGATAAATATTTGAACCATGCTGTGAAAAATAGAGTACATCTGTTGTTGTTGTGATTGCATGAATCACTGTGTGAAATGGATAATAAAGTTGAAAGAAAACACAAAAGAGAAAACTTGGGACATCGACCCACATGTGTACTGTACATAACCAAGACAAAAATAAAATAACTATGAAACATTGAGCTTATTGAAAGCAGCATCTGAGTTAAGAGCAACCATAGGTCTTCACTCAAGTCAACATCTTTGTCCATGTGTGCAGATGAATGAGACAATGTTTGGACACTTGACAGAATGGAGGGGGCAAGTTGTAAGAGTAAGGATATGTGACCATTTCGTTGGAAGACACAATATGAAGAACCAACCTCACTACTCAGATTCAATTTTCTCAACCCAATGACTGCCAAACCTGAGTCTTGCAATAAATCAATGTCAGTCTTTGTTGCAAGTGAATTTCCCCACTGATGTTTAAATGTTTATATGTGACCTACAGTAACACTCATGCACTATTTTGATTCATATTAGATTGATAAGATGTCATCTAATTTGGGGGTCATTAGGACCTTTTCTACTGATCATTTTGACAACAGAACATAGACAAATCACTGTTCGCACATAATGTAGACACTGATATGGTGCTGGAGATCATGAATGTGAGGTTAGAAAGTGCCCCTTTAATGTGATAAACTGGTATGAAAATCAGTGAGTCTAACCTACTGTGTCGATTGTGTAGGGTGAAAACTCAGTTCATTACATGTACACTATATACTTCACTACATAATGTATTCCGAGTATCAGATGTCTGAAGCCAAAACACTCTTACTATCACTTTTACTGAATTGATCATTCCAAATGCTGTCAAGGCTCATTCTGAAATATAATAACAGAAAGCGACACATACTGTAGTCTCTTGCATGCAGACTGTGTATCATGTACACTACCATCTTTCTGTAGAAGGAAGGACTAAAATTGAATTCACAGATGTAGCTGAAACTTTGGGTGAGGACAATGTACTGTTCCTCTGCCTAGTCACAAATAATTTTAACTGTACCCCAATCATAAACCGTAAAGAAGGCCTTAAAAACACTACTCAATGTTACTGATAACTTATCTGTCTTGCTTATAAAGTGCCCATATTTTGCCTTGACTACACCCTGTAATATTAATTTAGAAATCAACTGTTTCCTTTCCCACTTGTTTGCTCTCCTAATTTTGAGAGGACTCCATGGAGAATAATTCACCGGCAGGCTACATACTAGGTTCATTGACGCATGCCCATGCTTGAATCTTGGGAGTTATAAATCATTGTTTCAAAACCATCTACAATTGAGAATGCACTTAGTGCTATTGCTAGAACTCAAAATGGCTATTGCTTCCACAACCTTTACTTTCAAAATGTCCCATAAAGAGACTGGATTTCTACACACATATACTACTTTAAAGTACAGTACTTACCAACTGTTAACCGCACCCTTTAGTGATGGTAAACAAGATAGCAGAAATAGAACTGAACTTGATGTTCAGAAGGTTTGAACACCCGTGTGTGGGCATTTTCAATATGGCTGATGTGAATTGACAAAAATGGCATACAAGTCCCTTACTACTGCACAAGTTATATAGTTATATTAAGTATAGCAATGAACTGAAAACAACTGTTTGTTGATGTTGACAACCTATTGGTATTGCAAACTCTCTCCAGATAGTCATGTGAGCACTGTGTAAAGAGATAGCCTATGCCTAATAATGGAATTGAATGTAATACTAGACAAGTCAAAAAGTTTCACAAGAGGTAATATACACTGTAACAATGTTTAGGCAGCAGTTTTGAATAAATTAGCCAAGACCCTATTTCAAGACTGGTGACCCAGGCAAGACAAAAACAATGTGCCTTGCTGTGTATAGCTAGTTTCTTAACCCAGGCACCGGTTCTGATTGAATAGGACTAGTCAATAATTTCGTGCTAACCCATCCAATGTGACAGCAACTGTAGTGGGGGGATTGTGCTAGCAAATTGGCTTCAATGCAATGGCAGCTACTGTAGGGCCTCCCAGTCAAGTGTTTATACGTATTAACTAACGTATAGCTAATAGTTAGCTAGCTGGCAGTGATTACAAGGATATGCGTAAAACGACGTTCACATGGGAAAGACACGATTGTTAACCGACAGAAAGTGGTCATATCGGATAACTATCATAGGCTAAAGTGCCTAATTCGACATTTAACAGTTAGCTAACTCGCTAAATTTGAGAACGCCCTTGGCTAACGTCAGCATTGCTAGCTAGCTTGCTACAAACTGGGCATCCATTCACCAGACGCTGTAATTTCGCGTTCTTAATGAACTCACCTTCAATCTGTGAACTATTGGTATTATTAGTGTTTATTACTGTGTCAGCATCTGATACAGAAGCCACGTTATGAGTAGAAATAATGTTATTTTCAGTATCTGACTCCGCTAGCAGCGGAGCACAGATACTTCCCTCCTCCATCTTTCTTCCTATCTGAGCAACGCAGGCGCAATGTGTTCATACATGTTTGCAGAACATGATAACTAAGGTTACATATGTAACCATGGTTATGTGAGCTTATATGGATCACTCCAATCCAATATAGTGAAACATAACATTATTTACTCTCTGTAAAGTTAGAGTTTTGTTTTGACTTGGTTGGGAATTCTGTGTGCTCAACTTGCATATAATAACTGAAAACCTTTTACTGTATTGTTTATGTTTTTCTGCTCAATTGTATTTTCAAATCTGAACAAAAATATAAAGGCAACATGCAACAATTTCCAAATGTTTACTGAGTTATAGTTCATATAAGGAAATCAGTCAATTTAAATAAATTCATTAAGGCCTAGTCTATGGATTTCACATGACTGGGTGGTGGCGCAGCCATGGGTGGGCCTGGGAGGGCATAGGCCCACCCACATGGCAGCCAGGTCGATCCACGGGGAGCCAGGCCCAGCCAATCAGGATGAGTTTTTCGCTACAAAAGGGCTTTATTACAGACAGAAATACTCCTCAGCACCTCAAAATAGTGGAGATATGAACATTACATTTCTGGGAACAGCTCTGATGGACCTTCAGCATGCCAATTACATCTCTAGCATTGTGTTGTGTGACAAAACGGCATATTTTAGAGTGGACTTTTATTTTCCCAAGCACAAGGTGCACCTGTGTAACACTGTTTAATCAGCTTCTTGATATGCCACACCTGTCAGGTGGATGGATTATCTTGGCAAAGGAGAAATTCTCACTAATAGGGATGTAAACAAATTTGTGCACAACATTTTAGAGAAATAACATTTTTGTGCGTGTGGAAAATGTATGGCATTTCAGCTCATGAAACATGGGACAAACACTTTGCATTATACGTTTATATTTTTGTTCAGTATATTTCTATACCTATTCTTTCTTTGGATCAAATTAAATGAAGAGGACAAAGATGAAGACATTAATAACAAAATAGATACTTTATTACAGGAAATGGCATGTGCATGATGTTACATCTGTAATTGAGTCTAAAGGGACAATAAAGAGGGTGCAAGGGTAAAGGAGGGATGCGACATTATTATCAAAATTGATAAACCATAAAATTGGGTCAAAGGACATAAGATTAGAATAGAGGTCATTTGAAATAAACAGATAGACAAGGAAGGATTTAAGTCAGCTTCAGTTGATAGGTTACTTTATCTTCTCGAATTCTCTGGCCAGGGCATCCAACTGCAAAGAGAGTAACACCATATGAATTAAAGGTGCAATATACCCCCCCCCCATTTCCACCTCTATGCAGCATGCTTGTAACACATGTAGATACAATACACTCCTATGCTCACACACAAGTGGGCTTTTATTCTTCTCCTTTAATCAGGGACTGATTTAGACCTGGGACACCAGTGCTGCATTCAGCAGGGCACAACATTAAAGGGTGGCAGGTAGCCTAGCGGTTAGTTAGAGCATTGGACCAGTAACTGAAAGGTCACTGGTTAAAATACCCGAGCAGTTAAGATGAAAAAATATGTCCATATGCCCTTGAACAAGGCACTTAGCCCTAATTTGCTCCAGGGGTGCAGTACTACTATGGTTGACCCTGGAAAACAACACATTTAACTGCACCTATCCGGTGTATGTGACAATGAAACATATTATTATGGAACGTTCAGATAGAAATACATTACGTACAACAAACATGCCTCTCTGACACATTGAATAAGGATTAAAATCTGCAATGTTCCACAACGGTTGGCTACGGAACATGGCTCTCAGGCTCTGAGTGGCCAATCAGTGAAAATTAAACTAGCAGTATTCCGGCCTCCCAGGCTCAGATTTGAGGTACTGTATCCCTGGCTTATGTGAATGCCACCTGATACATTATCATTACATTAATGTACTACTGCCTTCCTGCCCTTACACAAATAGATTGCAGTTTTGAAATTGCAGTAAAAGTGCAGTAACTGCAGTCGACTGTGTTATTTTGGATGCAGAATAACTGCAGTATTATATTGCACTCTAACTGCAGTTACACTGCAAAATTACTGCAGTAAAAAAACGGTGTTATTTTGGATGTAGTATTTGCTGCATACTGCAGTTATACTGCACTCTGATTGCAATATTTTTTCGTAAGAGTGCCCCTGCACTCACAAGAATGTTCCTAAGGATGTTCCTTCGCTGTGGTCTCAGGTAGCTGCATTCTCCTGCCTCACAGAGTTTAATCTCCTCTGAAATCTGAGAGAGAGAGAGATAATAGAATGATGGTGACACAAATGGCTACTGTGTATTTTACACATGCATAATATCCATTTGAGTCATTGTGATTGTAGTACTGTGACCCACCTCAGAGGTGGTAAATGAGTCCAGTTCCCGCTTGCCTCCTGGGTACCAGCCATGGGACCAGTGTTGGGAGGAGGACAGCTGGGCTCCCAGACACAGCAGCAGCCCCATCATCAACACCAGCCTAGCCACACTCACCATCACTGGAGCTGGAGAGATGTAAGGAGAGGGAGGGTGTGGGTAAGAGAGCATGAGACACCTGTCAGGCTTGCACACCTTTCACAAGGAAAGAAAGGGAGGGATGGGGGATCGTTATACAATTCACGCCACGGGAACGAGAGAATGTGCGAGAAGGGGGAGAATACTGTGATGACCCTAGAGCTCTCAAGGGAGTTAATTGTCTTGGGACTGCATGCTTGCCTTAGTCTCATAAACCAAACCCTAGGCAACAGTAGCATTGGATACATTGTGGGAGGCAACCGACTGCCTAGGGAGACTATGCTTGCCTTGGGGTTAGACAACTGGGGTTGAACATCCCCTGTGGTCGTACCTACTGCTACATGGTCGCTACATTGGTGTTAGAAGTGTGATGGCGGCATCTGATCTGCCAGGCAAATTAGGATAATTATTCAAATCTTGGTGAAGAGGCACGATTGGAGAAGCAAAGAGCAAAAAGCAACAAGCCTTAAAGTTTTTTTGGTGTGCAGCTCATAACTTAATTTTATGCAGGATAAATATTTAATACAATACATTATTAATATTTATACACAGGGAAAAAAATCTCCACAAACAAAAACAGTACGTTTACAGTGGGTTTCAAAGATACGTTTCTCATAGGCAATTGTTGTGGGAATTTCTTCTCAAGATTCCACTTAGAAAGGCAGGATTGAAAATAAAGCGCATGTTAAGCTTAATTTTTGTTTATTTTTTAAAACATCTAATTCCAAAATATATACTGGTACTGCCACCATTCATTCACCATACAATGTAACCAAAATATTTAGCTGTCTATGGGTTTAATGTATACTTCATAGAAAGCGTAAAACCTAAAGCAAATGCAAAAATTCTCTCAGAGCTCACTTTTTAACCCATTGATACCCAATAGCAAAAATCGTAGCAATCCTTACCTTAGATCCTCAGTCTGATAATACTTGTTCTATGGGATCGGTTATCACTGTTGATGTCCACCAAGTCTGTCTATGTGCGCTGTTCACTTCTATTACTTTCTAAGCTGTTGGTATACAGCAACTCAGTGTCAAATCACTTTCCCAAGGCGACGATGAGTGTTGTAGAGCTGCTCTCTGATGATATCTCTGAAGCCTCTTCTTCCTCCTCAATTTATGTCCCCACCTCAAATGCCCCCCGCCACCTCCCTCCCTCACTCTACCCCTCCTCGCCCCCATTGCTCCTTTCCCTCCCAGTGGTCAGCTCAGAGGTGTTTAGCGACGCGGGGTGTGCGTAAGATCCACTCAATTCCAATTATCATCTCTAAATAGTCCTGACCTCCCCTGGGATGTTCATCCTGTCTGTACCTAATACCCACCCCCTTCCATTACACTCCCCAGCCAACCTGCTCCCAGCCACCAAAATCAATAGGTTGACATGGTTTACTATAAACATCATGTGGCTGGATAAATCAAGTTCGGTCACTTCATGATGTTCTTACATTTCTTCACACATCACGTTCATGGAAAAATGTATTGGAAGACAAATTTCAACTGGACTGGTTCAGATTTTGTCAGTTGCGTTGAGATTTCAGAACTGTGGAGGACACATAGACAACCTGACAAAACCTAAAACTAACAAAGATTGAACACATTGAATCTTCAATGTTTCTCAACCTTGTTATATCAGGGACCGGCAAGCTACCGTCCTTACTTTACCAGGGACTGGCAACCGGTTGTCCTTCCTGCTTAGAGGGACACCTACAACTAGCACTCGAGAACTGTAATTTCGCTAACAGTCTGTGGGACCGGTCAACAACATTCCAGGATCCAGTGTTGGTCTGCAGACTGGGGGTTGAGGATCACTGACCTAGGCCAAATCTAATTTCCTCTGTATTTGCCCCTGCTTAAAGTGGTGCAGTGGCCTGTCTCGCACCCTCCATCACACCCGAGTGACCGCCAGAACACTTTGACCATGGGGACACCGGATGACAAGCAAACACGAGCACGGGCAAACACACCAGCCGCCACCATCTCTCTTAATTCCAGTCTGACAGGCCTTTTGGTTTGGGTGAGGGGGTATCAATTGGGGACTGGCAAATTCATGTTTAAAATGCATAGGGGGAGTTCCTATCTGGCGGTTGATTGACAGCATGTCTTCTCGCCGTTGACTTAGTTAATCTGCTGACTGACACGGGGCTGCCAATGCGAGGAGGGCGCAGGAAGAAGGAGGACATGACGGTGCGGTGCATGAGTCACAGAGGAGAATTCATCTCGCCTGCCAAACCTTCCTGAGACACGACCCGCCAACGGAAGCGGATAACTTATTCACAAAACGTCTTAGAGTAGAATGTAGGATCAGTTAATCTAGGGTCAGTTTTGCCTTTTAAACCATAATGAAGAGGGGGGACCTGATCCTAGATCAGCACTCCTACTCTTAGATGATGTGAATAGGGGCCTTGGACCTTATCAAGGGTGTGGGACCGTCAAGTTGGATCTCGCAGAGATGGACAATTCCAGTCCCGGAGAGAGCTATAGCAGGGTGTGCAGGCTTTTGTTCCAGCCCAGCGCTAACACACCTGATTTAGCTAATCACTATCAGATTAGACCATGATTAGTTGGATCAGGTGTGTTAGTGCTGGAACAAAACCCTGCACTGAGAGTGGCCTTCCAGGAAGGGGTGTCATGCACCCCAAAAATCTGTGGGGGCACAAAGTACGTAAGGATAGCTGGGTGGTGGAAGTTGGAGAATTTGGAAACACCTGCATTTTTTTTCTTCCTGCAACCTAGAGCCATAATCATTATGCTTATGTTTATTTTTCTGCATATCTAAGCATACCTAAAGCTGTCTATCCTACTGACTGGTGGTTCTTTTTTTAAAGAAAATAAATATGATTCTTTGCATCTCTGCTAAAATCTGGGTAAGAGATGGAAAGGAATGCGAGTCTTATTCAATACATTTAGTAATTGCTTGCCAGCAGGCATGCAAGCTAAAATAGACAAGCTAGCTACTCTAACTTGATAGCATGAAATGGCTGCTTGGTAGCTAGTTATGAGGTTAGGAGATTAGCGAGCCCAGATAGGTTCCCAAAGCCAACATCATAAAATTGCTAGGTGGCTAGTTGTATTATAGAAACAAAATCAAAACATAGATTTGTCCTGTTTAAAAATATGAGGGGGCACCTGCCCCTGTGGGCATGACGCCTCTGCTTCCAGGTCCAGAATCCTCCCATTCCTGCAGAAGTAGCTTCAATCAAGTGCTTACTCCAAGCTGTAGATTCTAGATAATGTATTATCTGGTTATGGACCACAGGAGGTTGGTGGCATCTTAATTTGGAAGGATGGGCTCGTGGTAATGGCTTGAGCGGAATTAGTGGAATGGTATCAAATACATAAAACACATGGTTTCCATGTGTTTGATGCTATTCTATTCACTCTGTTCCAGCTATTATTAGGTGAAGTATTCCCCTCAGCAGCCTCAACTATTATGGACTACTATAACATTCAAATAAAAATAAACATATTGCTTCACACACATTCCACCACAACCCCTGCTGCAGTGTGTAATGTAATGTGTGTTTTGTCCTATATTTTTAATCCCAGCCCCCGTCCCCGCAGGAGGCCTTTGGCCTTTTGGTAGGCCGTCATTGTAAATAAGAATTTGTTCTTAACTGACTTGCCTAGTTAAAAATATATATATATATATAAAAAAAGATAAATTTGATTGAGGGTAAGGGTTAAACTCTTAACTGAAAAGCCAGTCCAGACAAACTCAATAACAGTGCATGACCTGGATGTGCATTGGGGCACATAATCATCATCATGCAGTGTAAATAGTCTCAGAACATGGTTGTGTTCAGTAGGGAGAAAACGTTTCGAAATGTAATTATAAAGGGGAGGCCTGTAACGTTACCTATCAAAACACAGATTTCCATTTTCCATTATAAAAAGTTTAGCTGTGGATTGCCCTACTGAACAGAACGCAGGTTAGAGGACTTGGTTCAATTCCAGTATTGAAGATTATAGTATTGATGTTGGGATTGGTGTTACCACTGAACATTTGTAACTATTGCAAATTTCACCAGATAATGCTGTAGCTAACAAACAACACAAAATCTCAAGCATTTTATTAGGTTTAAACAATATCTTGCTTAGAAAGGCCATTTGGCATTATATAATTATATACCATTTTATCATATATATAATTATATATACATATATTCAACATTTTAATAAAACACTAGAAAACAAAAGATGCAAATAAAAAATAGGATTTTCTTAAGACAATAATAATAACAAATAAAAAAATATCAAGAAAAACAAAATATCTAATACATTTCTAAATTGTCCCAGTACAACTCATGTACATTTTCTTTAAAAAAGCAAAGAAAAAAAGCAAGGCAGCAGACAGGAATTAAATATAAATAACCCTACATTATGTACAGAAGGGAGTGGGGCAGTGACCGGTTATCGATGAGACAAAACCAGCCCAAGGGGCAAATTGAACAAGAGAGGAAGGAAATATGAGTTAAGTGAAGGAAAGAAAGAAAAAAAAGAAAGGAGAGAGAGAAGAGAGACAGACCGACAGAGAGAGAGAGACAGAGACAGACAGACAGACCGAGAGACAGACATCCAAGGGACAGCTAAACAGGATCAGGAGGAGAGAGACAGGTTTAAGAGGTGGGGTCGCCAGAGAGAGACAGGTTTAAGAGGTGGGGTCGCCAGAGAGAGAAAGGTTTAAGAGGTGGGGTCGCTAGAGAGACAGGTTTAGGGGTGAAAGAGTTTTAGGGGTGGGCAAGAGAGACTGGTTTAAGGCTGGGAGAGACAGGTTTAGAGGTGGGAGAGACAGAGAGACTGGTTGAACCCTAAGAAGCCCCACTCCTCCAGTCTGTCTCGCTCGCTTTTTCCATCTCTGAAGAAAGGTGTGCCCTGTTGCTCAGACAGGGACATTACATTACTGGGGTGTTGCATCACATTTCTATCGGCAGCCAGCAGGGGTGTGGAACAAGGGCCCGGATGCACCTGGCTGTCCTCTGTAATAACCAGTAAACAATGTCATTGTGATTTGTGGTTGGAATAACTCAGGGCAATGTATTTTACCCACTACAGTGGGTGAAGGTTAGGTAGAGGACCTGACTAGGGGACATAATGATGGAATAGTCAAGGGTCCAGCACTTCAGTGGAATAGAAGGAAGACATGGAGCCAAGACAAAGCTGGTTCAAAACAAAGCAATGGAGATTGATTGGAATGGAACCTGGCGTTACAGCATGAAATGGAAAGGAGGCTGGTGGATCATGAACTTGAACAGGATAATAAAAGGCCCTGATCTTGGTCTCAGTGTTACAAAGCCAAGCGTCAGCTACGGTTTCAGGGCTTTGTATAGAGGTGCTTTCTCGATAAAGTTATCTACAATGGCTCAAAAATAGTAGTGGGAAGGGGCCAAATAGATGTACTAATCTGTAGAATGATACTGGTTTACCAAGAGTCTATACACCTACACTCAATCAACTCACCGAGGGAGAGGCGCAGGGAACATATTTTCCATATAAATCAACCTGTGCGGCACTTTCCAGAGTAAAGCCTTAAGTCACTAGTGTTGGTGGTTGGCACAGTGTTGTTGGTGACAGGTGATTACATTCAGCAAACCTTCTAGCAAACGCCCACCCTGACGATTACAAAGATCTAACACAACCAAACATCCAGGAAGGAAAATAAAATGGCACCAATTGTAACACATGGGCATTTGAGATGCTTTGGAATGAAACACGGTCTGAAATGACGTTGACCGTATTTTTTTAAGTGACTGGTCTAAGTGAGACATCCGGTTTGAAAATCTCTACCTAGCTATCTATGTCCTGTGGTTTAACCTAATAGAACAAGTCAGAACTAGAGGCCATAACCAGAGTCTTTAAAAAGCCCTCTTAAATGCTGACATGAGGGTTGCAAAATATTATTTTTTAAAGACAAAAATCTGTTTTTTTCCAGAAATCCTGTAATCAGAAGGGAATAAGCTGCAAGGGAATCCTCCCACCTAGAATTCTTCAACCATGATAAAAAATATATATATATTTTGCAACCCTAGTTGCCAAGTAATTTACTATCTCAGGGTCATGTTACCCATCTGGCCTTTGCATCACCGGTTCTGATTTTTATTTTGGCGCCAATTGTTCAAGCATTTGAACATTCAACAATAACAACAATTTGTCAATACTGGTGCTTTCTTTTGTGGAGTTTCAGAGACTATTTCTAATTTCCTGATCCCATATGATTCAATCACGACAGAGTTGGATTGTGCTCTTTCCTTTCGACCTATAAAAATATAGAAAAGGGAGAAGCTAAACCAATCCATTCCAACTCCTGAACAGTAGGAGTTGTGCAGGTATTTTTCTACAGACTGTGGGCTTTCCTTATGTCCTAATGACAAAACAATGCTGAATCTTTATGACCGTACAAATAGGGCCATCTGTGTATAAGAGAATGCGTTTGGCATCAACTAGGCTTGGCATATCTTCATGGCTCTCTAGCATATCCATCAACCACAGGAGGTTGGTGGCACCTAAATTGGGGAGGACGGGCTCGTGGGAATGGCTGGAGCGGAATTGGGGGAATGGTATCAAATACATGGTTTCCAGGTGTTTGATGTCATTCCATTTGCGCCATTCCGGCCATTATTATGAGCCGTCCTCCCATCAGCAGCCTCCTGTGCTGTCAACTCCACATACCAATGAAGAAACTGGGATCAAAATGGCAGCTCTTATAATTGACCAATAATCCCTGATCACAATTGACAGCTAAAACCTCATGTCAGTTACCCCTCATACACTCAAACCTTGCAGATATCAAGTGAGTGGGGTGGTTGGGTTTGTGGCGGAGTGGGTGAGAATCTCTTACGCACGCGCACACGCTGTTTATTACAATCCTTTGAGGGCAATTAGTAGCTGTGATTGGCTAACAGACCAGGGGCGGGGTCAATTCCATTTGCACTCAACCAACTAAGTAGACAAACTGAAATGAACTGTATATACATTGAAAGAACCCGTACAGGAACCCCCCCCCCCCCCCCCGACAACTTTAAATCATTTCCTGAGTTGACCAAGCAGAGATGGAATTGACCTCAACCTTGTTGCTAGCTAACTGACATCATTTATCTTTCATTACAAAAAAAAAAAAAACTAAAGACTGAGGTACGCCCGAGGGTGGCCTCATCCACAAACCCATAGCGTGTGTTTCTAGCCAAGCTGTCCTTATAGGCAGCCATTCCGAAGAGAAAAACAAAATCACTGCAAACATTCCATCATGTCACACATTTCAATATTAAAATTAACAATTTATCCATTTGAGGGTGGGAGTATCAAAGCAACAGCATTAAAGTATAACAAATTCTCAGTATGTGACATCGGAGTTGAATTCTATTTCATTGGCGTTGAATTCTATTTCAATAAAACACTAACAGATAGACGTTCTAAATGGTGCAGATAGAAATATAATGAAGAGCTGACAATTTCTATTCTATATGACAACCATATATGTTCTACACAATACATTTCTATCTGAACATTCTGTAATGTTTCATCACCCTGAACAGGCCCCAGTTGAAAAACAGAGGGGGTCTTCACATTTTGACGTAATCTTCTCAACCAACCTATACCGAAAAGAAATATACCCAATAGATTACAAACAAGTAAATGGAATGACGCGTAAATAAGAGATAGGACATGTTTTCCCCCATTCCAACTGTAAGCAATTAAATATGAAAACATACATAAGAATTGGTTCATTTCCATGATGCAACAAAGATAGGAAATGCACAGTAATTGCATGGTTACTATATGTTGAGATATATGGACATACACCCAAAATCGACAGTTTTATACAGGGTCATTCTGAAAGAATCATTATATTGTGGCAACATATCAACCTCATACTCATCATTATTATGCAAAGGCTATTTTGAATGCATTGCTGGCCAAATCTTCAACACGCTCCTTACATTTCAATATATTTGACGTTTGATATCTTTTCAGTATGGGAAACTTCAACTTCCCTAAACTTTCTACACACATATAATCCACTGACGCCCAGCATGTATAAGACCACCTAAATTACAGCGTTTCCTAGGTCCTTGAACACAAACACAGCAAAGCCACAATGTATTGGAGATATGTGGCTAGCTACGCCTTCAGTCCTGCCATGATTCATTGACCTCTGTGTGAACTCAACGGAAAACTAGTCGAAAGAGTTTGGACCATGTGATTAGCAAAGCCATCATGACCAATTCTGGATGTGCTTCTGGCCAGCTGTAGCGTGTGTGCGTTCGTGTGAACAGAAGAATTCTGATTGGCTGTGTAAATCAATTCCTCTGAGGTCGACCTATCAGCTTTAAGCTGCAGCCTGAATCAGATGAAGCCATCAACCACGTAAGTCTCAGTCACTGAACCATAAAAAACAAAAGACAAGAGAAATAAAAAAAACACCAACATCATTCCCTCAATTCGCAATTTTTGACATTAGCCTCAAGTGTCCAATTTATATTCATATATATTTATATAAACCAATAAAATACATTATAACTTCACCCTAAAATTGCAGCAAAAAAGGTCTAAAAAACAAAACAACAAAATGTGACAGGCTAAGTATATGTACATGATTGGGGGATGTCTGGATGGGGAAAGATTGGGACAAGGGGGCCGTATTAACAAGATCAATATTACAAAATATTCAAGGCATCATCTCTGATATTCCCTCCCTCCCTCCAGTACACTGCAGCGCTGCACTTGCTCTGTCACAAGACTTCCCTTCCATTTTCCTTCTAGCACACAGGCTGTCCAGTCATCTAAGCCGTGACCAGTTTCTTTGCTTCCGTCGGGTACACGTGTGTTTGCTTTGTTTTTATGACTGTATATGGATGTCCGTCCCTTGTGTGGGTCTGTCCCTACTTGAAGTTGGCATAGTCAGAAAAGGCATCAATATACTCCTGGACCACTTTGTAGCAGAACTCGTACTGCTCCTAAAACAGAGAGGAGAACATCACAATAATGATTAAAAAGGATACTACTAAATATACAACCAAGATAAATTCATTTGCACACAAATGGAATTGCAAAACTATTCTAAGTCACTGAAAAAGTTGTGTTTTAAATGCTGTCCAAAAAGACAGTAGAGAAAATTGTGCATGTGAACACACACACAACACAGTATCTTATATGGCGGTGAACACATAAAGAGGAAAGAAATATGGGGGGGAAAAAGAACACGTGGACAGAGGTGAGTTTCTGACGTGGTGAGTCAAGAGCTTGTTGATGAGTTCATATAATCTTGTTTGTGTTTACATTTGTTGTTGACAACAAAGCTGGTATGGTAGAAATGGAGTCAAACCTATATTGTTGGTCGATATTGGCCGTTTACCGCTATATCGCTATCGGCCCATAATTAAACCGATATTCAATGAATAGGATGAATAAAGGGAATCTCATGCTTATCTGAACACTTGTGACATTCATGACGTGTCATTATTGGGCTCCCGAGTGCTAGAAGCATGCTAGAGGCATCACTACAGATCCTGGTTTGATTCCAGGCTGTATCACAACCGGCCGTGATTTGGAGTCCCATAGGGCGGCGCACAATTGGCCCAGTGTTGTCCGGGTTTGGCCGGGGTAGGCCGTCATTGTAAATAAGAATTGCCTAGTTAAATAAAGGTTAAATAAAAAATATTGCAGGTAGCCTAGCGCTTAAGAGCGTTGGGCCAGTAACCGAAAGGCCGCTGGTTCGAATCCCCAAGCCGACTAGGTGAAAAAACTGTCGATATCACTCTGGTTAAGAGTGTCTGCCAATTAGTTTTTATAAACGTCACAATGTATGAAATCAACATTTGAAGCATAGTTATTGGACAATTGCTCTTTTCAAATCAAATGTTATTTGTTACATGCGCCGAATACAACAGCTTACTGAATACAACCTTACCGTGAAATGCTTACTTACAATCCTTTAACCAACAATGCAGTTCAAGAAAGAGAAAATATTTACTAAATAAACTAAAGTAAAAAATGCAATAAAAAGTAACAATAAAATAAGGCTATATACAGGGGGTACCGGTACAATATGTGGGGGTAGAGGTTAGTCGAGAAAATTTGTACATGTAGGTAGGGTTAAAGTGATTATGCATTGATGATAAACAGCAAGTCCAAAAACAAAGCGGGGGGGGGGGGGGGGGGGGGGGGGGGGGGTGTCAATGTAAATAGTCCGGGTGGCCATTTGATTACTTGTTCTGCAATCTTATGGCTTGGGGGTAGAAGCTGTTAAGGAGCCTTTTGGACCTAGACTTGGCAGTCCGGTACCGCTTGCCGTGCGGTAGCAGAGGCATTTTTTGGGGCCTTCCTCTGACACCGCCTAGTATATAGGTCCTGGATGGCAGGTAGCTTGGCCCCAGTGATGTACTAGGCCATATGCACTGCCCTCTGTAGCGCCTTACGGTCGGATGCCGAGGAGTTGCCATACCAGATGGTGATGCAACCAGTTAGGATGCTCTCGATGGTGCAGCTGTAGAACTTGAGGATCTGGGGACCCATGCCAAATCTTTTCAGTCTCCTGAGGGGGAAAAGGTGTTGTTGTGCCCTCTTCACGACTGTCTTGGTGTGTTTGGACAATGATCATTTGTTGGTGATGTGGACACCAAGGAACTTGAAACTCTCGACCCGCTCAACTACAGCCCCGTCGATGTGAATGGGGGTGTGTTCGGCCCTCTTTTACCTGTAGTCCATGATCAGCTCCTTTGTCTTGTTCACGCTGAGGGAGAGGTTGTTGTCCTGGCACCACATTGCCAGTAATGGGTGAACAGGGAGTACAGGAGGGGACTAAGCACGCACCCGAGGGGCCCCCGTGTTGAGGATCAGCGTGGCAGATGTGTTGTAGCCTACCCTTACCACCTGGGGGGCGGCCCGTCAGGAAGTCCAGGATCCAGTTGCAGAGGGAGGTGTTTAGTCCCAAGGTCCTTAGCTTAGTGATGAGCTTTTTGGGCACTATGGTGTTGAATGCTGAGCTGTGGTCAATGAACAGCATTCTCACATAGGTGTTCCTTTTGTCCAGGTGGGAAGGCGATTGAGTCATTGTGGATCTGTTGAGGTGGTATGCGAATTGGAGTGGGTCTAGGGTTTCCAGGATGATGGTGTTGATGTGAGCCATGAACAGCCTTTCAAAGCACTTCATGGTTACCAACGTGAGTGCTACGGGCGGTAGTCATTTAGGTAGGTTACCTTCACTTTCTTTCTTGGGCACAGGGATTATGGTGGTAGGCTCGCGTCACTGGGCAGCTCGCAGCTGGGTTTCTCTTTGTAGTCCGTAATAGTTTACAAGCCCTGCCACATCCGACGAGCGTCAGAGCCAGTGTAGTAGGATTCAATCTTAGTCCTGTATTGACGCTCTGCCTATTTGATGGTTCGTCTGAAGGCATAGCGGGATTTCTTATAAGCGTCCGGATTAGTGTCCCGCTACTTGAAAGCGGCTGCTCTAGCCTTTAGCTCGGTGCGGATGTTGCCTGTAATCCACTGCTTCTGGTTGGGATATGTGCGTACGGTCACTGTGGGGACGACGTCACCAATGCACTTATTGATGAAGCCGGTGACTGAGGTGGTATTCTTCTCAATGCCATTGGATGAATCCCGGAACAAATTCTAGTCTGTGCTAGCAAAACAGTCCTGTAGAGTAGCATCCGCGTTATCTGACCACTTCCGTATTGAGTGAGTCACTGGTACTTCCTGATTTCGTTTTTGCTTGTAAGCAGGAATCAGGAGGATATAATTATGGTCAGATTTGCCAAATGGAGGGCGAGGGAGAGCTTTGTATTCATCTCTGCATATGGAGTAAAGGTGGTCTAGGCACCCCGATCTTGTGGTATATTTCCGTCTTTTCTTCAAGCGAATGACAGGGATTTGGGCCTGGTCTCGGAGAAGACTCATTAAAGAAAAAATCTTCGTCCAGTTCGAGGTGAGTAATCGCTGTTCTGAATTTATGAGAATTCAGTGTGGGAAAACTTTTTCCCCGCTGTAAAAACAGTATATCGGCAGATATATCAGAATCACTACGTTTTGTCCCCCCCCCAAAAAACGATATATGACCCCCAAAAAATTTGGTTGAGCTCTAGGTAGAAACTTAAGTCAGCACCGTTTTCACAATACTTTCCATATTTTCACAGTGTGACATTTAGCGTGAGCAATTAGCAGTGAGCACTGACCGAAATAACTGTAAAATTTCCAAAATACAGGAAGGCATATTTATTCAATGCGAGTTCTTAAGCTTGTAACTCGCAATTGCATCACGTGCATCCCATGCATTGTACAGTTGGCTAAACTCAGGTTGAATAATTGCATTATTATAACGCATATCATTAAAGCTGGAATCCTTAATTGGTGAAACTGCAACATCCATTTCAGATAGTGTAACAGTAGTGTAACAGTCTGCATCATGTATGTCGGTGTCGTGTAACAGAGTGTCCTCACCAGTGTCTGCACCATGTGGGGTCTCTGCAGTCGAAGGCTCTTGACGGTCTGGAAGACGTCCAGGATGGCCTCAGCTTTCACCCGCTCCAGGACCGTGCTCAGGGCACAGAAGGTCCCCGTCCGCCCCGCGCCCGCACTGACACATACACACACACACACAAAGGTTAGCTGTGGTTAGGCACACACACAAGATATGATAAATTGTTAAAACATTAGGTGTAGGTTACCTGCAGTGGACAGTGATTGGGTGGTTGCCAGATTGTTGCTGCTGCTTCTGGACCGCAGCAATGATGTTGATCATTCCCTTCCCGTCACTGGGAATGCCCACTTCTGGCCAGCCATGGAAATGAAACTGTCTCACCGTACGAGCCTTGTTCTCCTAAAGAGTGAGAAAGGAAAGAGTAAGACAGGAAGAGACACGCCCAACACCAGTGTTTCCCAAAGGGATATTTTCAGCAGCGGTGGCAAAGTTAGCCTAGCGGGGTAGTGGCAGTCTTATGCTATCTGAGTGACTCAAATATTATTACAAAATCAATGACAGCCCCATGCCATGCCATTTTTTTTTTTTAAATTTCCGATTCTCCCTGACTCTCTAGTTTATATTTTGGTAGTTATTGGTTCTCAAAGATGATGTAAAATGATGATTTATGGGTGGAGGGGTAAACACTGCCCACACATACAAACACACACTGAAGACACATAGAAGTGACTAATCAAATCTTGTTGACATTTGCTTGGGGTGTTAGTGTTTTTCGAGGCGGCCTCTGTCTTCACCCTGTTGTTGGTGACCAGGAGGTCTCTAACAGTGTAGCTCTCACTCTCCTCCTCCTTCTTCAGCTCGATGGAGATGTCCCCACACACTATCACCCCATCACTGGGCCAGTACTGGGCACACTTCTCCTACAGAGAGAGGGGGGAAGAGAGCGAGAGAGAGGTAGATAGATGGAGATATTAGCGAGAGACAGACACTCACAGACAGACAGACAAAGGTAGCCTGGCGGGTTGGGCCAGTAACAGAAAGGCTGCTGGATCGAATCCCTGAGCTGACAAGGTAAAAATCTGTCCTTCTGCCCCTGAGCAAAGCAGTTAACCCACTGTTCCCTGGGTGCCGAAGACGTGGATGTCGATTAAGGCAGCCCTCCGCACCTCTCCGATTCAGAGGTATTGGGTAAAATGAGGAAGACACATTTCAGTTGAATGCATTCAGTTGTACAACTGACTAGGTATCCCCTTTCCCAAAGATAAACAAAGAGAGAGAGAGAGAGAGAGAGAGAGACAGACAGACAAAGATCTGATGGCACTCTGCAATCAGCTCCAGGAAGTATTTAAACTAACAGAGAATGATCCTCTAATCACGAGACAGAACCAGGAAACAGACCAATAAGGAGACGTTTCTCTTCCAATCATTGTTCTCAGTAATAACATACTTTACTGGCATGACTGAGCTTAGCGAACACACTGTCGTCAGATTGGTTCAATGGCCCCCATTCTTCACTGTGCTCTCTCCTTTCTGCCCATCTCCTCCTTCCTATGGCCTCCATTCTCCCTCTCACACCGCTCTACCTGTCCTCTCTATCTTCTTCCTCCATCCCTCTCCACATGTTGTCTCTGCTGTGTCCTCCCTCCATCCCTCTGTACCTGTCCTCTCTCCTCCAGCTCAGTGAGCATGACTATGGAGCAGCTCCTCCACTCCCAGATCATCCTCCAGAAGTCTTCGATGGTGTGCTGCAGCGGACCCTGGCTGGCCATGTACGAGTCCTTCTGACGGTACCCCTGGACCAGACACAGGTAGAGATACGCAGAGGTTAGGTGTTCACACACACACACACAAATGGTACCAGTCTGGACACACCTACTGATTTAAGGGTTTTCTTTATTTGTACTATTATTTTCTACATTGTAGAATACTAGTGAAGACATCAAAACTATTAAATAACACATATGGAATATTGTAGTAACCAAAAAAAGTGTTAAACAAATCACAATTTATTTTATATTTGAGATACTTCAAAGTAGCCACCCTTTGCCTTGATGACAGCTTTGCACACTCATGGCATTCTCTCAACCAGCTTCGTGAGGTAGTCATCTGGAATGCATTTCAATTAACAATTAAAAGTTAATTTGTGGAATTTCTTTCCTTCTCAATGCGTTTGAGCCAATCAGTTGTGTTGTGACATGGTAGGGGTGATATACAGAAGATATCCCTATTTGGTAAAATACCAAGTCCATATTATGGCAAGAACAGCTCAAATAAGCAAAGAAAAACAACAGTCCATCATTAATTTAAGAACTTTGAAAGTTTCTTCAAATGCATTTGAAAAATCATCAAGTGCTATGATGAAACTGGCTCTCGTGAGGACCGCCACAGGAAAGGAAGACCCAGAGTTACCTCTGTTGCAGAGGATAAGTTCATTAGAGTTACCAGCCTCAGAAATTGCAGCCCAAATAAATGCTTCACAGAGTTCAAGTAACATACACATCTCAACATCAACTGTTCAGAGGAGTGAATCAGGCCTTCAGGGTCAAATTGCTGCAAAGAAACGACTACTAAAGGACACCAATAAGAAAAAGAGACTTGCTTGTGCCAAGAAACATGAGCAATGGACATTAAACCGGTGGAAATCTCACCTTTGGGCTGATGAGTCCAAATGTGAGATTTTTGGTTCCAACCGCTGTGTTTTTGTGAGACGCATAGTAGGTGAATGGATGATCTCCGCATGTGTGGTTCCCAGCGTAAAATATGGAGGAGGAGGTGTGATGGTGCTTTGCAGGTGACACTGTCAGTGATTTATTTAGAATTCAAGGCATACTTAACCAGCATGGCTACCACAGCATTCTGCAGCGATACGCCATCCCATCTGGTTTGCGCTTAGTGGGACTATCATTTGCTTTTCAACAGGACAATGACCCGAAACACACCTCCAGGCTGTGTAAGGGCTATTTGACCAAGAAGGAGAGTGATGGTGTGCTGCATCAGATGACCTGGCCGCCACAACCACCCGACATCAACCCAATTGAGATGGTTTGGGATGAGTTGGACTGCAGAGTGAAGGAAAAGCAGCCAACAAGTGCTCAGCATTTGTGGGAACTCCTTCAAGACTGTTGGGAAAGCATTCCAGGTGACACTGGTTGATAGAATGCCAAGCATTTCTCTACACCCGCAATAACATCTGCTAAACACGTTTTTGGTCACTACCTGATTCCACGTGTTATTTCATAGTTATGATATCTTCACTATTATTCTACAATGTAGAAAATAGTAAAATGAAGAAAAACCCTTGAATAAGTAGGTGTGTCCAAACTTTTGACTGGTACTGTACATAGGCACACACGCGCCAGCTTAGACATACACACAACAACCACTGTAGGATCCATTTCTGCCCGTATTAGACTCATCTCCTGTGTTGTGTAGATGTCTGTATTTTGATGTTTTTGTACACTAGGGGTCTACCCTTCCCAAAGGTCTCTACTGTATCATCACTATCATATCTCCTGATAGGCATCTCCTTACATTCACATTTGAGTCATTGAGCAGATGCTCTTATCCAGAGCAACTTACAGTAGTGAGTGCATACATCTTCGTACTGGTCCCGCATGGGAATCAAACCCACAACCCTGGCATTGCAAGCGCCACGCTGTACCAACTGAGTCACACGGGACCATCTTTTCACCATTTATGTGAAGACGAACTTGTATCTGTGCTAACGTTTTGTTAATTTGTCTCATTTTAAAAACACTCATAACATAGGTGAAGTGAGCCATAATCTGGTGTCGGTTTCACAGTTGTTTCGTCTACTCACGTCAATGAAGGAGGCGTTGACATAGTCCGTGTTCTCCTCCCCTCTCTTGACTGGGATGATCACTCTGTTGAACTCATCTACGAGACACCAACAAACAGGTTACATTACATGGAGCTATGTGACCGACTAGGTTTGAATACCAGACTGCATTAATCTGTGGAGCTAAAGCCTAGGGATTAGCTCAGGGAGGTTTGGAGCCGTGACTCACATGGGATGATCTGGAGAACTCGGTTCTTCTTCATGTTAGCTGGCAGGTTGCCTGTTCTCATCTTGTCGTTCTGGATCTTGATGGAAGTCAGCTTCTGTGTGGGGAGACAAAACCACTGGCTTAGCTCTCACACTCAGGGAAAAAACACATCTAACAAAAAAACTAACAATTTAGCGCTCACAGTGCTACTTCAATGGCTTCATATTCATTGGTTCACACCAAAGCAAAACATGTTGCAAGGAAAACAAAAACAAGCATTTTCAGGTAGTCCCTCCCTGTTTCAATTTCAATGTATCAATTTCTTCCGCTTGGTGCCAAATAAATATGATCCAGAGTCAAACAGATAGGCTGTCAAACATTTAAGCGTAGCTGAAGTGAGCTTGCTTAAGCTTTGTACTTTTGGGACTATTCCATTAGTTCCATTGTACCAGGCAAACTAAATCACCTTGAACTCCGCTTCCATGCCCCCACAGCCGGCGGCGGAGGGGGCGTAGAGCTTGGCCAGGTGGGACTCCAGGGAGGTCACCTCCAGCTCGGTGTCCCCATACAGATAGTGCTCCAGCATGGCCTGGAAGATGAACACGTATTGCATCTGTGGAGAGGGAGGGGGAATAGAGAGAGGGGAGGAAAGAGAGAGAGAGTGGGGGAAGAGAGAGGGTGGAGAAGAGAGAGGGGGGAGGAGAAAGAGAGAGGGGGAGGAGAGAGGGGGGATGAGAGAGAAAGAGGGGTGGTAGCCCCCCCACCCCAGTGGGTGAAAGAGAAATCGACTTTTAGTGCACTTGTCATGCTCATATCATACAGCCAGAAGAGGAGTCAGATGACAACACAACATAAACGGGAAATAACCACATACCCTGAACACTGCCAGTATTGAGATTTGAATGGAAACATGTTCATATAGTATATTGATATGAGTGTGTGACCTATTTCAGGTCAAGGTAATGTGGTCTTCGTCAGGTCAGGGTAATAATGTTATGTGATCTTGTTGTGGTCTTGTGTTAGTCAGGGTTATAATGTTATGTGATTTTTTTGCAGTCTGAGTACTTTGTGGTTTTGTGTTGGTCAAGGGTACTAATGAGTACCGGTTTGGGTCAAGGGTACTAATGAGTACCGGTTTGGGTCAAGGGTACTAATGAGTACCGGTTTGGGTCAAGGGTACTAATGAGTACCGGTTTGGGTCAAGGGTACTAATGAGTACCGGTTTGGGTCAAGGGTACTAATGAGTACCGGTTTGGGTCAAGGGTACTAATGAGTACCGGTTTGGGTCAAGGGTACTAATGAGTACCGGTTTGGGTCAAGGGTACTAATGAGTACCGGTTTGGGTCAAGGGTACTAATGAGTACCGGTTTGGGTCAAGGGTACTAATGAGTACCGGTTTGGGTCAAGGGTACTAATGAGTACCGGTTTGGGTCAAGGGTACTAATGAGTACCGGTTTGGGTCAAGGGTACTAATGAGTACCGGTTTGGGTCAAGGGTACTAATGAGTACCGGTTTGGGTCAAGGGTACTAATGAGTACCGGTTTGGGTCAGGGGTACTAATGAGTACCGGTTTGGGTCAGGGGTACTAATGAGTACCGGTTTGGGTCAGGGGTAATAATGAGTACCGGTTTGGGTCAAGGGTAATAATGAGTACCGGTTTGGGTCAGGGTAATAATGAGTACCGGTTTGGGTCAGGGTAATAATGAGTACCGGTTTGGGTCAGGGTAATAATGAGTACCGGTTTGGGTCAGGGTAATAATGAGTACCGGTTTGGGTCAGGGTAATAATGAGTACCGGTTTGGGTCAGGGTAATAATGAGTACCGGTTTGGGTCAGGGTAATAATGAGTACCGGTTTGGGTCAGGGTAATAATGAGTACTGGTTTGGGTCAGGGTAATAATGAGTACTGGTTTGGGTCAGGGTAATGTTGTGGTTAGTGCTTGTTGCGGTCAGTTCAACTTACGTCTGTCTGGACCATTTGGCAGCGCTGGGCTCTGATACGTGTGACAAAGCCAAAGACGTCCACCTTTCTCTCGGTGTTCATCATGTCCAACATTGCATCTATCACTATGAAGGTACCGGTCCTCCCCACCCCCGCACTGACACACAGACAGAGGGAGAGACAGACAGGCAGAAAAGAGCACGCACATAAAGATAGTATGTGGTATGTGACTGAACCTAGGGCGTGTTAGCCCACCAAGCTTAAGCCTAGGCATTAGCTTGGCATCTAGGCGTCACAGAACCACCTACACCAATAACACACTCACCTGCAGTGGACCACGATGGGGCCAGCGTACTGGGGGTTGCAGGTCTTGACCTTCTTGAGGAACTTGAGCATGCCGATGGGCGTGAAGGGGACGCCAAAGTCTGGCCAGCTGGTGAAGTGGAACTGGGTCACCAGCCGCTGAGGCTTCTTACCCCCCACATCCCCCACCTAGAGAGAGAGAGAGGCCGAGAGAAAGAGAGCGAGAGAGTGAGAGAGAGTGAGAAGTAGAGAAGGAGGGGTGTAGATGTAGACACAGAGACACCATTCGTTTAACTGTTTTGGAGTATTATTCAAGACTAATGTTATCTTCAAATAATTTTTTGTTTTTCCATTTTCACATGAGCTTTGCATACAGTGTACCTGCTTGGTGTACATCCATATCACATGGGTTTGATAGATGGTGTGGTGAGAGGAGAAAACAAGACAAGAAAAAGGGAGGAGAAAGAGGTGAGAAGACAAGTCCAGAGAAGACAGGAGAAGGAGAGAGGAAAAGGGAAGAGCAGGGTACCTGTTGGATGCAGAACTTGCGGATGGTGTAATCCACCAGCACCATCATGTCCTCCACAGAGACCCGGATGTTGCCGTAGGTCCAGCAGCCCTGGTCTGGCCAGTACTGGGCACACTTACACTGAGACACACAGAGAGATTGCCGCTGTATGGATTTCTTTCAAATGAAAAGAAACAAACACTCATAGTCGTACATTCATATGCCTTTTCACATTGCAAATTTGACATGCTGAACATACCCAATCATCGTCATATAGCAAGGTCTGTTCAGAAGGGTGGAACATTACACAACAGTTCCAATAGATTTTGTACTGTGAAGAACATATTTTAAATGCATTTCATGTTGAGTAGGCAGTTGTGTCAATTGTTTTAATGAACTTTCTATCTGCAAAATTCTGAACCTTCCACCTTTCTGAACACACCTGTTGTCACCCCTCCCCCGCTCTTCCCTCCTTCTCCCCTACCTCTTTTCTTTCCTTCAGGTTGGTCACCATGACGATGGTGGCTGTGTTCTGTTCCCAGATCATTCTCCAGAAGTCGTTCACCGTCTCCTCCTTTGGCCCTGAGAGAGAGGGAGACAGAAGATATATTATAATCCACTGTTTATTATCATCATTGATTTAATACGTTCCTGTATGTTTGCACAGGCAATGAAATATGTCATATTAACATGGCATTCACCACATTAGCCTATCCCAGTGGCTAGAGTAGCCTCTTTACCTTGAGCTGCAATGAACTTGTTCTTCTCTTGGTACCCCTGTGAACAAGAGGAAGGCAGAAGAGGAAGAGAGTGAGTGTGTGTTTGATTGCTGAATAGGTTTAATGACCGTGTCTGTAATGTTAGGTAATGTTCTGCTGTATCATCGATGTTACTCTACTTTTTGATGTATTGATGTTGTTTCTACTTCATGCGCATTTAGCGTGGGACTTTCGTTCTACAAATGAAATATTATTTTCATTTTGTAAAAAAAGAAAGAACATAGGAGAGAGAGGAAGGGAGTGAGAGTGATGAAAAAGACTATTCTAAGGCAACCTTTTATTTATTTAACCAGGAAGTTCAATTAAGGTCAAAAGACCTCTTTTACAAGGGAGACCTGGCCAAGGAGTAGCTAAATAAAAAATAAATAAAAAAATCAGAGCCTGTCATTGATGCCAATGGCTTGTGGCATCACTTACGTTGATGAAGGATGCGTTGATGAAGTCGGAGTCTGGAACTCCCTCTAGTGATGACAAATGCACCCTGGAGTGATCATCTGAAACACAACAGAACCTTGATTAGCTGAATGGCCAGCCTGTTTTAAAGGAGCTACATGTAACATTTATACTACCGTTCAAAAGTTTGGGGTCACTTAGAAATGTCCTTGTTTTTTTAAAGAAAAGCAAATGTTTTGTTCATTAAGATAACATCAAATTGATCAGAAATACAGTGTAGACATTGCTAATGTTGTAAAGGACTATTGTAGCTGGAAACGGCAGCTTTATGGGCTATCTACATAGGCGTACAGAAGCCCATTATCAGCAACCATCACACCTGTGTTCCAATGGCACGCTGTGTTAGCTAATCCAAGTTTATTATTTTCAAAGGCTAATTGATCATTAGAAAAACCTTTTGCAATTATGTTAGCACAGCTGAAAACTGTGGTTCTGATTAAAGAAGCAATAAAACTGGCCTTCTTTGACTAGTTGAGTATCTGGAGTATCAGCATTTGTGGGTTCGATTACAGGCTCAAAATGGACAGAAACAAATAACTTTCTTCTGAAAGTATTACGTCTTTGCAAATGGTAAGAAGCCACTATGAGATGTTAGGCGTTATTAAGCAGTGTCCTTAAAAAAAAGAATTATGGCTAAAATATTACATGTAGCTCATTTAAAGTCTGTTCCAGGAAGAGCAGTATGACAGACTAGTGCCCGATTCAGACTATTGGGCCGAACCGATCCAAGCTATACTGGCGCGGTTACGCATCCGCCATAGATGCTTGAACAGTGCTGGAAAGGAAACATACAAGCCAGCACAGTACGTTCCCAAAGGTTGAATCAGGCTTTAGCGCCATGTCGGGGACTCACATGGCAGGATGTTGACGTATCGGTTTTTGTCCTTGTTCTCCTCTTTAGAGGCCGCGTCGCACGACGCCTGAATGGGACACACCGGCAGCGCCTGGACACAGAGCGCATTAGACACACAGACAGGTAACAGTGATATTAGCTGAATGCCCAGTGATGCGTGTTTCTATGGGTGATATTCTTATTCCCAAAACCAGCCCTGATGGACACGAAAATAAAGCAAATAAGGGAAGAACGGGAAAGGGAATTAGGAAGTATTGAAACACAGCTATAGGCTCTGTGTAAGGTAGTACCTCTCCAATCTGAGTCGGTAGCTAGAATCACAAACATAAAGGGTTCTAGTTGCAAGTACGATCTGCCCATTGTACTGATGTGGCCCATAGATGACTAAAATGTGTGTGTACGCGTGAGAGTATGCATATATATATATATATATATATGTATGTGCGTGCATAAGGACTTCATACGTTGAACTCCTCCCGGAAGAGCTTGTTGTCGTCAGCCATGCGACGATTCATCTCCTCCTCCAGCTTGTCGACAACAAGGGGAGGGTACTTCCTGTTGGTGCTGGGTGAACGGGCCAATAGTGGCACACTCTGGAGCTCTGCGAGAGCAGGAAGCAGGAAGGGAGGGAAGAGGGAGAGGAAAGAGAGGAGGGAAGGAATGGGAGGAGAAAGATGGGTCGAGATAGAGTTCCACAGGAGATAGACAGAGACAGAAAGATAGAGACATAAACCCTTATTGTTGTGACACTGCCAACAATAAATTATACAAATACCATTAATTATATACACTATACATAGTATTTCAATAATTGTTACAGTAAAATACAATAACAAAAACCTGTTGTAAGAGCCAGATAGTGACACATTCACCAACCAATGATTATAAACTAAATCAATACACTGTAGAAAAATATACTATATATATTACATGTCCTAAACATTACATTCCTAACTGCACACGCAATGTCTCCAAACTGACTGTCTGTTCTGTCACAAAAGCCCACAAGGGGGCGCTGTAAACCAATCCAACACTGCTACTGAACCACAAGTCATCATATGGAACAACAGCATAGGCCGAGAACCAGTAAATGACTACAAAACCAATGTGATCTTATCCAAACAGAAAACAATGCAGAAAGTTGGCTATGATATAGATTACAAGTCCCTGTAAGTGTACTACCACAGGCAAAATGTGTGTTCACACAACTACAGTGATTTTACCTGTATCATCTGATCTACCGTTGGTCAGCCTGAAGGAGTTAGAATGGCTGCCGGCCTGCTTGTACTTCTTAAACCTGTCAATCACACGACATGCATGAATAGATATATCCGGAATGACACACACTGCCATTGCCATGGTAACTTCTGTAACACTTAGTTCATCAATACTGTCCTCAATAGGGTGTGAGTGTATGAAAGGTGACAAGCAAGCCATTTCCTGCTCTGCCCTTTCGAAAAACTGTAATGAATTGTGTGAGTAGGTTTGTGTGTACAAGACAGTTAGCGTTTTACGTGGGTCTCATGTCTCAATATTGTATAGCTCTACACACTTTTCTTCTTTTCAGTTTAAATATGCCAGCCTGAAATGAGGCTGAAGACACTTCTGTCAGGCAGAAAACCAGGGATGTATTCATTATGGCGCACCACACACACCACTATTTCACAAAACATAGTATGTGTTTCTTTTTGGACAAAACAAGCATTTTTATTGGACAAGTTCAGGGAGCTCTCCCGGTGTCAGTCCGTTTTTTCTCTTTGGTGCCTCATGAACACGACCCAGGGGCGAGTCCCCCTAAAGCTTCGTAGCTAATGTGGCACTATTTTCACCCTGACGTAGAGTATAGACCCAGGCCCCTGGCAGAACAGCAAAAGGCTTAATTTTGAGAACTTTGCTCGCTTCAAGCGAAGAAGATAGATTGTCAAACGTAAGATTTTACCATTCTGACTCTCTCACTGCTGTGGGGCATGGCTGTTATTTTAGCCACAAAGCTTTCAGGGAACCCACCCCATGGTTGTGTTCAGCAGGGAGACAACTTTTGAAAAGGACAGGTACTAGCTGAACTCAGCCAAGGTACTGGCTGAACTCATACAATTTTCACTTTGTTGAAAATTGTTTGGTTACCGTGTGCCCTAATGAACCGGAACCAGGTGAGCAGTGTGGGTCAGAGTTAGCGGTGTGGGTCAGGGTTAGCGGTGTGGGTCAGGGTTAGCGGTGTGGGTCAGGGTTAGCGGTGTGGGTGGTTTATACCGGAGTGAGTATGACTGACCTGAGCATGTAGAGGATGATGATGATGAAGACAATGACGAGCAGGGACGACAGAGCCACCATCACCGCAATGATGGGCGTGTCATCTGAGACAGGAGAGAGATAATTCACAACATATTTTAAAAGTGTATCTATCCATTGTACAATGACTACTTGTCTTATGTTGGTCACATTACAAGACTCAACACACAAACACACGACAGGCTGGGAGCAGCACAGGGTCAGCCTCAGAGCAGCGCCCCTGGAGCACTTAGCCTCGCTCAAGGGCACAACGGTAGTAGGTGGCGGCGGGGCACCAGAAACCCCCTGGTTGCCGGTTCACTAGCCTACATTTTCATGTCAGCACTGGGATTCCCTTTGGCAAGGCAACTTCTTTAATTCCCAGTACCTACAAAAGCAAGATGGTGGTGGAAGTGCCTGGTGTGGTAATATTTGATTTGCTCTCAAAGAAAAATAACCGTGCTGAGCGTACACGTGGACACTGTCCTTGAGAGTGTAGATACATCACTATTTAATTGGCAGGCAGAGTCAATCTGTCACATGATAGGCTACAAAACAGGAGGCTGGTGTCAGGCACTGAAACCCAGTTTAACATATGCTCTCAGTACGCATCTGACTTGGGTTCAAACTGGATTTGACATTTGATTGAGCCTGTCTGGAGTGACAAATTGGGTTTGGGTTGGCACTTTGCGCTAAGCAAGCTTGATCAAGTGCACAAATTAAGTATTTGAAAAGAGAAACAATTATATTTAATTTGGTTAATGGTAAACATGTTAGACAGGCTATATGCAACTCTGGCTGCTTTGTTTGTGACTTCTACACTGATTACAGGAGCTCCTAACTAAGGACATCATGGTGACAGTTAATCTGGACAGCTTCGTTATGTCTTACGTAACATATTCATCATAGTGACATGAGATTAACCGTCATTACAGAGACGTCATTAATCGTCGTTATAGAGACGTCATTAACCGTCGTTACAGAGACGTCATTAACTATTAAGAGTCTAAGCCAGGGGGAAGGGGGTTCTACTAAGCTATATGGAATTGTATGAATAAGGTCATACCAAGGATCATTTAGCTATTTGATTTTGAATTTCAAGACCGCTTGAAGTATACATTATTTTAAATAATAATTTAAAGGAAAATTATTTTTCGGCCTTACTGCTATTAGCCCATACAAACGCATAGAATAACAGATTCACTATCAAAAGACAAGTCATGTGAGATCTGTGGGTGTCCTAGAGCAAAAAACAACCAACATTTACATTTTTTGTCCATTAAAATAACATCAAATTGATCAGAAATACAGTGTAGACATTGTTAATGTTGTAAATGACTATTGCAGCTGGAAACGGCAGATTTTTAATGGAATATCTACATAGGCGTAGAGGCCCATTATCAGCAACCATCACTCCTGTGTTCCAATTGCACGCTGTGTTAGCTAATCCAAGTTTATCATCTTAAAAGGCTAATTGATCATTAGAAAACCCTTTTGCAATTATGTTAGCACAGCTGAAAACTGTGGTTCTGATTAAAGAAGCAATAAAACTGGCCTTCTTTAGACTAGTTCGTATCTGGAGCATCAGCATTTGTGGGCTCAATTACAGCCTCAAAATGGCTGGAAAAAATAACTTTCTTCTGAAACTCATCAGTCTATTCCTGTTCTGAGAAACTAAGGCTATTCCATGTGAGAAATTGGCAAGAAACGGAAGATCTCGTACAACGCTGTGTACTACTCCCTTCACATAACAGCGCAAACTGGCTCTAACCAGAATAGAAAGAGGAGTAGGAGGCCCCGGTGCACAACTGAACAAGAGGACAAGTACATTAGAGTGTCTAGTTTGAGAAACAGATGCCTCACAAGTCCTCAACTGGCAGCTTCACTGGCAGTCTCAACGTCAACAGCGAAGAGGCGACTCCAGGATGCTGGCCTTCTAGGCAGAGTTCCTCTGTCCAGTGTCTGTGTTATTTTGCCCATCTTAAATTTTTTTATTTTTTTTTGGACAGTCAGATATGGCTTTTTCTTTGCAATTCTGCCTAGAAGGCCAGCATCCCGGAGTCGCCTCTTCACTGTTGACGTTGAGACTGGTGTTTTGCAGGTTGGATAAAATCAACAGTAAGTGATAGTGATCCCAGTGGGAATCGAACCCAAAACCCTGGCATTGCTAGCACTAAGCCACTCTTACCAACTGAGCCACACAGGGGCCCACATTTGATTTCATGTTGTTCAAACTGCCATCTTGGCTATTTCAGCTAATTGTTGTTCATTTTTCATTATTCTGTGGAATTTTCAGTGTTCTCTGAGGGACAATGTACACATTGAATAGTGCTGCACCACGTTGTTAGGAAGGTAATTGAAACTGATGAGGAGTAGAGAAGAGGGACAATTTGGTCCATTTAATTTCAATGTCTCATACCATGGGCATAGAGGATGGACAGAAACCACAGACAGAGGAGAGATACTGGAGGGCTTGAATACTGCGTGTGTTCGACAGGCCAGTTAAATTATTGGCACATCGCTACCACGACTGCTTATGACTTATCTGTTATGCTATCGTAAATTGTCAGCGCGGTTGTATGACCGCTTGGCATGCCATTGTAATGAGACATCAACACCTCACACACACACAAACAGTCTTACCGGTGTCTTCTTCTCCACCACCTGAGGAGGACAAAACAAGAGTCATTACTATCAAACCTAAAAAAACATACACCAACCCCCCCCCCCCCAACAGCACTTAACTTCTCAACTTTCACTCTCACACACTCCACTAGCAACCAACATACAATTAACACACAGACACACACCTGGAACAGTAGCCCCGCTAGTGGCCGACGTGGCTTCCACCGTTGGTTTTGTGTCTGTGTTGGTGGCGGTGTCTGGTGACTGAGTCTCTGGAACAGAGGTCCCATTCTCCCCACCCCCTCCCTGACTGATTGTGGTTGGAGCAGGGGGTGGCTGCGGGGTGGAGTTCACCCCTGTATGGATTTGGGGGGCTTCGGTTGGGCCAGGGGTTGGTGGAGGGGGGACGGGCGCAGGGGTGGCACCACTGGGGCCTGCAGTCAATATGACACCATCCACGGTTGTGGTAGTTGTCATTGTCGTCGTGGCAACCTTCAGGGCTGTGGTTGTTGGAGGGGGAGGAGGGGGGGTGATGGTTGTTGTCAAGGGAACATTGGGGAGGGTGGTGGAGGGAGGGTCCTTGGATTTGGCAGTGGGGACTGGACCTCCTAGGGATGAAAGATAAGGTGTGAGAGAGGAGAGAGAAGAAAGACAGAGAGAGAGGAGCGAGAGGAGCGAGTGAGAGAGAGAGATATTCAGTTTATTTAGGCTATTTCTGTTGAGTCAATTTGCAGCTTCATGAGAAGTGCAGTAAACAATAGCGTTGAATATGTCAAATGGTGTCAGCGGTGGGATCCGGCTGTTCAGGTGATGTCATGTGGGTCCTTCTTACCTGTGGGGGTGAGAGGTGGTCCCTGGTCCGAGACGGAGACCCTGAGGGCCACACTGAGCAACAGGAGCATGGGAGACACACCCATACTGCCCTGGGAGAATCGGAACACATGCCTGATTACTTAATGACATCCACAAAATGACCCTTTCACAGTGCAAACAGATGATTGGATTATTAATCCAGATGTGTTGTAGTTGTAACTGGAGGCTAATCCTAATCCTGGGTGATTACTTTTACAGTATAATCTAACTAAATGTGGGTACTTAATTGTTTTGGGGGGGTTATATATATATTTTTACAAGTAAATATAAAACTTCTTAAATGCATTTATTATCATGATTTATTATCATGATTTGAGTGGAACAAGGAGTTGTTCTCTTACCTTAAGAAGCGAAGTTGGCATCAATCACTCATTCGCACAGTGTGGTCCTGGATCCAAACAGAATGGAAGACAATGTTAGAACCGCACACTGCTCTTGATAGTACCACTGATCTTTAATAAGCTTACGTATCGGCCTCATGGCCTTCGTCAGAGCATTTTGAGTTGAAAAAGAAATGTGCACCCTTATGTAGACCTAGCCCCACCCACATCCGTTCCACTTATCGAAAGGGGTTGGAGGCGAAGGAAAAACAAATAAGTGCTACCAAATATACCAATATGCATAAATATTCGAATAAAGTGTGTAAATAAGACGTATTAAACACGCATGTAAAACCACAATGAGGACATAGACCTACCGAGCAAGTTTTCAGTCATCATTGGGTACATCGTACGAAAAACATCAGAGTAATCTTAAATAGGGGCATAATTCATGTTCAAATTCACAACATAACATACATAAGCATTTCATCATTAAGACCTTTAGGAAATAATGTCTGGAGGGTGAAAATCCCAAAACATTCTCTTTTACTCAAGAGTATTATTAATATCACCTCCCCTGTCTGATATCTTAACTTTCTCTATGCCACAAAATCTAAAAAAAAGGTAGAAATACCATGCTTTAGGTCATTAAAATGTACTGCGACTGGATAATCCCTGTCATTTCTCCTGATTTAACTTTTATGTTCACTGATTCTCTGTTTGAGAGAACGAGAGGTTTTACCTACATAGCACAGCCCACATGGACATGTAATAATGTAAATAACATGGGTGGTGGAACACGTAATAATGTCATTTATTTGGAACCGTTTTCCTGTATGTGGGTGGCACAAATATTCTCACTTCATCATATTGTTGTACTGTGCACATCCTCTGCCTTTTGAATTAGGGATGGTCAAGGTCAAATATTTTTCCCAGAAGGATTGACTAATCCCAAACTTGCTAGGTGGTGATTTATCCCCAAAATATCTGACTATCTCCTCAGTTAAAAAAAACCTATACTGAATGCACTACATATTCTGCGGTTAGGTTATCAAACAATGCCTGCATCATTTATTTTATCTGCTTACTTTGCAGCAGCTTTTAAATAAAGTGATTTACAGTTAGTTTAACACATACAAGCTCACAGAACGGGACCGCCGAGTGCTGAAGCACGTAAAAATCATCTGTCCTCGGTTGCAACACTCACTAGACTTCCGAACTGCCTCTGGAAGCAACATCAGCACAAGAACTGTTAGTCGGGAGCTTCATGAAATGTGTTTCTATGGCCGAACAGCCGCACACATGTCTAAGATCACCAGTCGCAATGCTAAGCGTCGGCTGGAGTGACGTAAAGCTCGCCGCCATTAGACTCTGGAGCAGTGGAAATGGGTTCTCTGGAGTGATGAATCACACTTCACCATCTGGCAGTCCGACGGACGAATCTGGGTTTGGCGGATGTCAGGAGAACGCTACCTGCCCCAATGTATAGTGCCAACTGAGAAGTTTGGTGGAGAAGGAATAATGGTCTATGGCTGTGTTTCATGGTTCGGGCCCCTTAGTTCCAGTGAAGGGAAATCTTAATGCTACAGCATACAATGACATTCTCGACAATTCTGTGCTTCCAACTTTGTGGCAACAGTTTTATGAAGCCCCTTTCCTGCTTCAGCATGACACGGCTCCCATGTACAAAGCGAGGCAACAAAATAGTTTGTTGAGATAGGTGTGGAAGAACTTGACTGGCCTGAAGAACCTGACCTCAATCCTATGGAACACCTTTGGGATGAATAGGGGCGCCGACTGCGAGCCAGGCCTAATCGCCCAACATCAGTGCCCGACCTCCCTAATGCTCGTGGCTGAATGGAAGCAAGTTCTCACTGCTGTGTTCTAGCATCTAGTGGAAAGCCTTTTCCAGAAGAGTGGAGGCTGTTACAGCAGCAAAGGGGGGACCAACTCCATATTAAGGCCCATGATTTTGGAATGAGATGTTCGACGAGCAGCATATACTTTTGCCATGTCGTGTATATATCGTAAATAGGCCATCAATAAATAAATACATTAAAAAATATGTTTTTTAGGCCATATCGCCCAAACCTACTATGACCCATGCGGGCATCGAACCCACAACCCCATTTTTGCCAGCTCCGTGCTCCAACCAACTGAGCCATCGGACGCACATAGAAGCCCACCATTCTGTGTGCTAAATCCCCATCACTCTCTCCCTCTTGTTCTGGATGTGTCTCGTATCCAGGTGGTGCGCCGTAACATGAATAATAAATGACCACATAGTGGGACACGGTGAAGGAAACGGAATCTGGGGGGAAAAAGCATGTTATGTATGCATTTCAACTTGGGCCTAGCCCTATGTGCAAGACGGGACATAGTTAACCTACTTTTGGAAATAAATCGAGAAGTTAGGGACTGCGAAGGACCCACGAGTCGGGATTGAGACAAAGATTTTGAACTTGGACATGGATTTGGCAAAATTGCCTGTATTGTGTAATAGCTTTCTGCATTGACTGCAGTGGGGCTCACCTCAAACAACAATGAAAGGGATTCAGTTGAAATGTGTGTGTAGGGAAGGGCCTAGAGAGCGCCGGCATGGTGGGTTGACTGTCTGATGTAATCCCACTAGTCCACTGGGTGCGGTTTTACTGACTGAGCTGTGATAATCCCTGGCCTAATCCCATGGTCCTGACCCAGGAATAATCCAGCCCGTCTGGCTCTCTTTATTGCAATCTAGCCACACACACACACACGTACGCACAGGGATGACTGCAGACAGACATACAAATCCTGGTTATCAGGAATTTACTGCCAGAATCTCCAATTTGGGTGCAAAAAACAGCTACTGTGCCACTTCTATCTAGAGGGAAAGGCTGTGATTCTTACAGTTTAGACCAGTATTTCCCAGCCCTGGTCTTCAACCTGGAGACTGTCCAAACATCAGTTGGACACTTCCAAATGGGAACCTTTTGGCCTACTCATCCACTATCAAATGTATGATATTAAATGCCCACACCAGTAGAAGTGCACTTTTTTGAGCTGAAAGACAACGGCCAGAGTTTACCCATTATGTTGCACATCGACGCAAGTCAATAAGTCATCATCAGTAAGTCAAAGTATGATATATTTGGGCTTGAAGTGCCAAATCCGAATGTGGGACTTCGGATGTTACCGTGAGTCTTAAATGTCTTTTCCTATGAGATGACGAGCACATTTATTTCAGCCTACGTTTCGTTTCAGGGTGGGTTTTATTTAAAATGTTACCAGCCACCAGCATGGCAATGTTTATTAATCAGAAACACCTGCTGCAAATGTCTTCCTATTCATGAGTCGTCTGAGCCAAACAGCTTTTCTCTGTAGCCTACACTTGGGTTTCCACTAGATAAAAACAGCCACAAAGTCAAAATTGGCTATATCATACAAATTGAACAAAAATTAGCTTGTTGGTCTTAATTAAAAGGTTAGGGTAAGGCTAAGGCTAGCGGTGTGGTTAAGGTTAAGGTGACAGTAAGGTTTAAAATATGATTTTGAGAAGAGAAAATGTATAAATAGTTGCCCTTACAAAAAATATTACAGTTTTGAAACTGCAGTAAATGTGCAGTAACTGCAGTCGACTGGTATTTTTGGACGCAGTATTTGCAGCATACTGCAGGTATACTACACTCTGACTGCTATCTTTTTCGTATGGGTGGTTTTATGACTTTATGGCACGCCTGGGCGGCAGGTAGCCTAGCGGTTAAGAGCGTTGGGCCAATAACCAAAAGGTTGCTAGTTCGAATCCCTGAGACGACTAGGGGAGAAATATGCTGATGTGCTCTTAAGCAAGGCATTTAACCCTAACCGTTCCTGTAAATTGATCTGGAGAAAAATGTCTGGTAAATTACTAAAATGTAAACGTAAATGTTTCACTTTTGCCATTTTCTATCCCCAAACGAGGACAGAGAATGAGGATTCATCCCTGTGCTAAATTTAGAAGAGGTGTTTCTAAATTTAAAGGGTGGCCTTGTGCATTGCGAGTGTTTCACTTGACTTTGCTCTTAAAGCAGACTAATCACTGCAGAGCTGAATCCAGGATAGAACTAAAGGAAAACAACCAACATACCGACAAAGAGGCCTACACACTAAACACACTAAATATAGTAGATTATGCATGTCATACTAACATTTCATTGAGCAAATTTCCTTCCTTCTTAAAATGGCGTTTTGCTTCATTTAAAAGTTGCCACAATAACTTAACGATCAGAAACAAAGCATGGAAAGCAGACAACATTTTTTATCGGCTTTTATCTGCTTTTCTCCCTCCCTAGTAGACCATCTCCCTAGCTGATTCAGACTCCAGGAAAGTCGTAAAACAGCAAGAGCCCAGACCATTGCTTCCTTCCCCTGCAGTCTGTCTGCCTGCTAGTCCCCTAAACCCCTTGCTCATCCAAAACCAGCCTCTGACCCTTTAACCCTTCCTGTCGAATGCCCCAGCCTCCCCTCACCTGACACACAGAACAACCATCCTCATAACCAATGATTCAGCTATGACACAACCATCCCCATTAACATTAGCGACTATAAATTAATGTTAGACCGATTGAAACAGCAGCATCCTCTTTAAATTTGGCCAAAATTTGGCATGGTTGCATCAGCTGTCTTCTATGAATCAGCCTTTGCACTTGAAATCGGCTTGCAACACTGGGAGCCTAAATGACCTTTTTGGACACCATGTGATTGGGCGAAGTGTTTATGGTGGTGAGGTGAAACCATCCGATGCTAACCGTAGCTAGTAGGCGCAACTGTTGCAGTCCGTGAGTGTAGTGTACAAGTGTAGCCTACCAGTCTGATCTATAGGTCTGAGTGCATTAGTCTATGGGGACCCAGATAGATGTGTTTTGTCCACCTAAGCAGTCCCCAAACCCTTTCTCTGTGTGTGTGTGTGTGTGTGTGTGTGTGTGTGTGTGTGTGTGTGTGTGTGTGTGCCCACAGAGAGGTGTGGGTGCTGTGAGAGGCATGTCCCAGTGACTTAAGTGGAGAGGAAATTATTAATTCAAGAGGCACTAGTCAAGTGTTTCTACTTCATAGGCCTACCTAGGCTACACTCACTCAACAACAAAGTGCTCTCTTTTATAGTCAAGTAAGAGAACAAAACACCCTTTGGAGTGATGGCTCTTATAGGCCTATTTGTAGCAGAGACCGTAGAGAAAGCTTACTGAACAATCTCTGGTTGTAGTAGCAGTAGAATGTGAGGGACACGGAATCATGCACATCCATCCATATGAGAATATTCAGCCTCATCACTCAAAGCTTATAGTAAATATAGCCTAGCACCCCCAAAAAAATCTAAGTTTGACAACACAAACATCTTCTAAGCCTAGTATGCCACTGTACTATACCGCAAAGGTACAACGTTCTCCTCTTGCTCAGTTTCCTGTTGTGAAAGCTTTGTTGACAGCTATACCCGACCAAGATATTCTGCTAACCCAGAGAACAAAGTCGTGGTCCACAGTGGCTTCCTCTCAATGCTTCATTTCGGATCGCAATCTTCCGATATCTAAGGCTTAGTTCCACACAGGCAAATCCAATTGATTAAGGCCATGTCTAGAACGTTCTAGCAAGCTCAATGTTAGTCCACCTGGGTCTGCTTGGGCCAGAATGTGCATAACCTTTCCAAAAGTGCCCCATTTCTCACTTCCTATGTTTTGATATCTTGCTGCATTATCCTCCATTTTCATCACAGCAACCCCCTGAGATGAGCGGTCTCATCAAACGCCCTATTTCTAGGGAGATAAACAATTCAGGCAGAGACATGTTGTTCTTCTACTACAGGACTGACTAATAAGGTGTTCAACAGGGTTACTGTTTTACTGTTTTGACTCCGAACCACAAACTAGGGACGATACCAGTATTGCGGTAATAGTAAGTATTGTGGCAAGGAAACAACATACAAAGAGGATTTCTCTTCTTTAGGATAACAGTCCTAATGTTGGAAACAAACATAATTATGTTATCATCGAGTCACATTTATTTCCCAAGCACACAATATTTTACATACAGCAGGTTAACGGACCGAAGAGTTAAGTCTACTTCGTGTTTTCATTTTTGCCTTGGGGGGAAATAAAAGTGATACTGGGATCATCCAGGCCCTAACATAAGTGTAGACTTAGACTACATTGGAGGAAATGTTTTATTATTAGCCTAACCTTCATGCCACTGCATTAATAGCCACTCAGGGCTCTGCATGCAACCATTATACTCACGTATGCACCCACATATTTTGCTGTGTGACCTGGATCCTTTTTTTAGCACTAGTGCACCTAGAAAGCTTTAATATCTCAAATATTTCTCATTGTTCTCCTAAATTTCTTTGTGTACGCCTACATTTTTCAACTTATGCACACGTGCTCCTTGTAAAAAAGGTCTTCGTAAAGCCCCGTCACAATTGCTATAATGCAGCAGTCCACAAAACACATTCAGTTCGATACTGCGAAGGCCTGTTTTTCAGTATTTTGTTTAGTTGCCATCTGATCTCAAATGGATCAAAATAGGTGAACAATTTAAAAGAAAAGCCTTCATTTCAACATCGGCATAAGACAGGAAAGGTGTTTAAGTGCAGAAGGGCGCGGGCCCAAACGTCATAATGTTCATGTGCCTCCTTATAAACAGCAACAGTGGTGCATACATACACAACCTACTCAGAACAGCGAATCCAGCGCAAACGCTGCATTCTATCTGATCGCCAAGATATTCCAAAAGCATCATGCATGTTAGTCACTGGTGTTGACTGTTGCCTCATGAACAATACACTCCTGTCCAACACAAGGCTCAATCTTACAGGGAAAATGTCTTCCAAACCTGAACTCAAATCACCAAAAGTCTTGATGGATTTAGGCTTTTTGAGATCAGGACGCTGCAGGGTAACGATGCCAATGTGCATTAGGCCTAACCGTATCAACAAAGACACAAAAAGCACACAAAATCGTGTCCAAGTGTGACAGTTGTTCAGTTCATTATAAAAGATACATTCCTCACACACGATTACCTTTGCATGTTGTTTAGCCTATTGCAATTGTGTGTGATGGATATTTTATAATCAGTTACATTTTGGGTTTATAATTCCCTGCGCCACATAGGCCTATATAAAACAGTGGTGGCGTTAACGTTCATATTTAAAAGCAAGAAGTGTGACAGTAGAACATAGGTTAACCACTGCACTTACGCTGCTTTCTTTACGCAAAACAGTGAGTTTTCTACCTGACCCCTTAGCTGTGGCTGGTGGTTTATCAAGCCTCTGATCCTTTTCTTTCACACCAACTGTGCCTAGGCTAATACTTTTTTAAATTGATTTCACCTTTATTTAACCAGGTAGGCCAGTTGAGAACAAGTTCTCATTTACAACTGCGACCTGGCCAAGAAAAAGCAAAGCAGTGCGACACAAACAACACAGAGTTACACATGGCATAAACAAATGTACAGGCAATAACACAATAGAAAAAGTCTATACACAGTGTGTGCAAATGAAGTAAGGTTAGGGAGGTAAGGCAATAAATAGGCCGTAGTGGCGAAATAATTGTAATTTAGCAAGTAAACACTGGAGTGATAGATGCGCAGAAGATGAATGTGCAAGTAGAGATACTGGGGTTCAGAAAAAAAAAGAACATGGGGATGAGGTAGTTGGATGGGCTATTTACAGATGGGCTATGTACAGGTGCAATGATCTGTAAGCTGCTCTGATAGCTGATGCTTAAAGTTAGTGAGGGAGATATGAGTCTCCAGCTTCAGTTATTTTTGCAATTCGTTCCAGTTATTGGCAGCAGAGAACTGGAAGGAAAGGCGGCCAAAGGGGGAATTGGCTTTGGGGATGACCAGTGAAATATACCTGCTGGACCGCGTGCTACAGGGGGGTGCTGCTATGGTGACCAGTGAGCTGAGATAAGGTGGGGCTTTACCTAGCAAAGATTTATAGATGACCTCGAGCCAGTGGGTTTGGCGACGAATATGAAGCGAGGGCCAGCCAACGAGAGCATACAGGTCACAGTGGTGGGTGGTATATGGGGCTTTGGTGAAAAACGGATGGCACTGTGGATAGACTGCAAATGTACAGTCAATAACACAGTAGAAAAATCTATGTACAGTGTGTGCAAATGTAGAAGAGTAGAGAGGTAAGGCAATAAATAGGCCATAAAGGCGAAATATTTACAATTTAGCATTAACACTGGAGTGATAGATGTGCAAGTAGAGATACTGGGGTGCAAAAGAGCAAAAGGATAAATAACAATATGGGGATGAGGTAGTTGGGTGTGCTATTTACAGATTGGCTGTGTACAGGTACAGTGATCGGTAAGCTGCTCTGACAGCTGATGCTTAAAGTTAGAAAGGGAGATATAAGTCTCCAGCTTCAGTGATTTTTGCAATTCGTTCCAGTCATTGGCAGCAGAGAACTGGAAGGAAAGGCGGCCAAAGGAAGTGTTAGCACAGCAGGACTGGAACCAAAACTTGGTTCTATCTGCAAAAAGATGATCCGGAGATGATTGGCTTCAAAGTTCACAACCCTCATTGGTTTGAATGGTGTCAGCGATTTTGATATTGTATTCTTTTGAACTTAACACCATGAATTGGGATATTTAGAGTACTATATAGGCTAGGTAGAGAACATTGAACAGAACAAGGCTATGTCAACAACAACATTTTTACAAAAAGGCAGAATCCGATAGAACCTTATAGCTTCATAAACAACAGGTGTAGACTAACTGTGAATTGCTTCCTTTTGGGCCCTTCCCAACAATGTAAAAAATATAATGAGGAATAAATACAATGAGTAACGATAACTTGGCTAAATACACGGGGTACCAGTACCGATTTGATGTGCAGGAGTACGAGGTAATTGAGGTAGATCTGTACATTTAGGTAGGGATACAGTGACTAGGCAACGGGCTAGATAATAACAGCAGCGTATGTGATGAGTCAAAAGAGTTCGTGCAAAAAGGGTCAATGCAGATAGTCCAGGTAGCTATTTGTTAACTAACTATTTAGCAGTCTTATAGCTTGGGGGTAGAAGATGTTCAGGGTCCTGTTGTTCCAGACCTGGTGCATTGGTGCCGTGCGGTAGCAGAGAGAACAGTCTATGACTTGGGTGGCTGGAGTCTGACAATTTTTAGGGTCTTTGTCTGACACCGCCTTGTATAGACGTCCTGGATGGCAGGGAGCTCGGCCCCAGTGGTGTACTGGGCCGTACGCACTACCCTCTATAAAGACACGTGTCAGCTGGTCAGCGCATGCTCAGAGTACGCATTCTGGCCATTTCTCCTGTGTTGTATATGGTCACTCTCCACGGTTCGGAAACATAATCTTCAGTGCGCCATAAAATTGGTGACTTTACCTATGTTGCCATGTGCATAATAGCAAAGTTAACCAGCATACTGATTCCGTGAGCACCAAGCCTCATGCAACAGAAACATTTTGTATAAAGCAATTTCACAGAGTCAGCTGTTTTTAATCTTTGGACTGCTTTAATAAAGCCTTTACATTCTTTTTCCATTAGAACAGACTGGTATTACTTAGAATTTATTTAGTGTAGTTTACACTGTTCCAAACAGGCCGAAAAATTATATTGTAATTTAACAGCACCTATGTCACACATCATATGCACGCAGGTCTCGCTCCTATACTCTCCTTTTTCTTGATCTCCTTCTTATTATTACAATTATTATTATGATCATTATAATAAGTCATGTCATTATCATAAGCAGGCTTTGTATAGTATCCTTCAATAACCACCATTGAGCTGTAGGCCGAAGGGCGCGTCCTGTTTAGTCTTAATACCATAACTTACAGTAGCCTATATATTGAAATATAGGCCTAAGTTGCATCATTCCTTCATGCCATTACACAGCACACGAGACATTCATGCTCTGAAATGCAATCAAGCATTTTAGTTTTAAAATTAAATAACAAAGGGAGCTTTGAATAATTAGGCCAAAAAAGAAATAAACCACTATTCACGAATGCATGCAACTTTTTTAGTCTTACACACACACACAACCAGTCAAAAGTTGGGACACACCTACTCATTCAAGGGTTTTCCTTTATTTTTACCATTTGCAAAAATATATATATATGATATTTGTAGAATAATAGTGAAGACATGTAGTATGTAGTAACCAAATTTGTTAAACAAATCAAAATATATTTTATATTTCAAAATCTTCAAAGTAGCCACCCTTTGCCTTGATGACAGCTTTGCATACTCTTGGCGTTCTCTCAACCAGCTTCATGAGGTAGTCACCTGGAATGCTTTTCCAACCATCTTGAAGGAATTCCCAGATATTCTGAGCACTTGTTGGCTGCTTTTCCTTCACTCTGCGGTCCAACTAATCCCAAACCATCTCAATTGGGTTGAGGTCGGGTGATTGTGGAGGCCAGGTCATCTGATGCAGCACTCCATTACTCTCATTCTTGGTCAAATAGCCCTTACACAGCCTGGAGGTGTGTTTTGGGTCATTGTCCTGTTGAAAAACAAATGATAGTCAGACTAAGCGCAAACCAGATGGGATGGCGTATCGCTGCAGAATGATGTGGTAGCCATGCTGGTTAAGTGTGCTTTGAATTAAAAATAAAAATCACAGACCATCACCCCTCCTCCAAGCTTCACATGGGAATCATGCGGGGATCAGTTGTTGACCTACTCGGCGGTTGGAACCAATAATCTCAAATTTGGACTCATCAGACCAAAGGACAGATTTCACTGGTCTAATGTCCATTGCTCGTGTTTCTTGGCCAAAGCAAGTCTCTTCTTCTTATTGGTGTCATTTAGTAGTGGTTTCTTCGCAGCAAATCGACCATGAAGGCCTGATTCACGCAGTCTCCTCTGAACAGTTGATGTTGAGATGCTTCAGATTTCAATTTACAGACACATTTTTTGGGGCTGCAATTTCTGAGGCTGGTAACTCTAATGAACTTATCCTCTGCAGCAGAGGTAACACTGGGTCTTCCTTTCCTGTGGCGGTCCTCATGAGAGCCAGTTTCATCATAGCGCTTGGTGGTTTTTGTGACTGCACCTGAAGAAACTTTCAAAGTTCTTGAAATGTTACGCATTGACTGACCTTCATGTCTTAAGGTAATGATGTAGTGTCATTTCTCTTTGCTTATTTAAGCTGTTCTTGCCATAATATGGACTTGTTCTTTAACCAAATAGGGCCATCTTCTGGATACCACCCCTACCTTGTCACAACACAACTGATTGGCTCAAACGCATTAAGGAAAGAAGTTATACAAATAAACGTTTAACAAGGCACAGCTGCTATTTGAAATGCATTCCAGGTGACTACCTCATGAAGCTGGTTGGGAGAATGTCAAGGTTGTCAGGTTGGTTGGGAGAATGTCAGGTTTTCCTACTTACAAAGCATGTAGAGGTCTGTAATTTTTTATCATAGGTACACTTCAACTGTGAGACGGAATCTAAAACAAAAATCCAGAAAATCACATTGTATGATTTTTAAGTAATTAATTTGCATTTTATTGCATGACATAAGTATTTGATACATCAGAAAAGCAGAACTTAATATTTGGTACAGAAACCTTTGTTTGCAATTACAGAGATCATACATATTTATATATAAACAAAATATATATATATATATATTTTTTAACTCAGCAAAATTGGTGTCCAAAAGTACCGATTTCCGATTGTTATGAAAACTTGAAATCGGCCCTAATTAAATCGGCCATTCCGATTAATCGGTCGACCTCTAGCCATGACATCATTTTCAGGAATTTTCCAAGCTGTTTAAAGGCACAGTCAACTTAGTGTATGTAAACTTCTGACCCACTGGAATTGTGATACAGTGAATTAATCGGTCTGTAAACAATTGTTGGAAAAATTACTTGTGTCATGCACAAAATAGATGTCCTAACAGACTTGCCAAAATTATAGTTTGTTTACAAGACATTTGTGGAGTGGTTGAAAAACGAGTTTTAATGACTCCAACCGAAGTGTATGTAAACTTCCGACTTCAACTGTATGTATGTATGTATGTATGTATGTATGTATGTATATATGTATATATATATATATATATAGTTAGAACAGACTGTCCGGTAAACTTATTTATTCAGTGTTGTTTACACTATTCCAAATGGTCAGAAAAAGTTATAAATATTGTAATCTAACAGCAACTGTTTGGCACACATAATACTCACGCAATGCTTGCTCCTATACCCTCTTTTTTCTTGAGCTTTAGTAGTTTCCACAACTAAGTCAAATGTTTTCCATAGATCTGACTTCCCCCTTTCCCTCCTGAGCAACCAGTAAACATTTGCCTGTTTCAAGGTTCTTTTTCACATCCTCCGCATCCATTTTGCCTTCACGTGTTACTGTGTTCGGAGTTTGTAATAACCAATTTATTGATGTGATTATGATGGGCTGTATGTCAGGCCCTATTGGTCACATGCATGCGATGCTTACATGTTACACGTAAAGAGAGCAAGGGTTGAGGGAAAAGGGAATGTTATTCCTTAACAAATGAGGGATTTCGGTAACAGAACTTCTCAGTCAGAAAAAAGTAAGAAACTAAACGTCTGAAATGATGTTGCAGCTTTAGCACAGGCATGAAAACTGGTGAGGGCCCAAAAAGGTGACACTTTGTTGTTGTTGCACTGAAACATGAAAACTGGTGAGGGCCCAAAAAGGTGACACTTTGTTGTTGTTGCACTGAAACATGAAAACTGGTGAGGGCCCAAAACGGTGACACTTTGTTGTTGTTGCACTGAAACATGAAAACTGGTGAGGGCCCAAAACGGTGACACTGTTGTTGTTGCACTGAAACATGAAAACTGGTGAGGGCCCAAAACGGTGACACTTTGTTGTTGTTGCACTGAAACATGAAAAACAAAAACAATATTTGTGCTACACTGCACATTATTACATTGTACACATTCTGCCAGTGGACATCTGTTCTACAATATGCCAGCAAAAGTGAGAAAGAGGGAAAGTGTGTGGTGTTCCTTTCACCTCTATAGTGGCATCCAGCTTAAGCCAGGCCCAGCTCCAGCTACACTTGATCCCTGAATCCACTTGTTTAAGAAGCAATGCCTCATTTCCCCTTAATTCTCTCATTCTGAAAATTAACCACATACTGTAGAGGGAAAACATTAGTTAACAGATAGTGGTTAGTTCGTTAGCTAGTTAACATTTCACACAGATTGCCAGGGTCCAGTAAGTAACTAACGAGTTATAACTTGAGGAACGTCAAGGAATCGTATACCAGTTAATACTATAGTGAATTGGTTAGGTTGCTAATGTCAGCTCATCTGATGTTGTAACGTTAGCAAGCTAACGTTGGCTGTCTGACTTTATTAGCAAGCTAATTTTCACACCATAAACTCAATTATTTGATCAGATGAGTTGGTTAATGTTGCTCAACAATTCTCTAGCTAGCTATCGTAGAATTTGATCCACCTAGCAAGATACTTAACAATGCTAACAATTCTTGTTCCACCACACTTGCTCCCTCATCTCAAACTTTCCAAATGCCAGTTGTTTTTCGGTTACAGCTCATGAAGTACAGTTCATCACCTTCTCACCCCGGTCTCCATGGTCAGGCTTCTCACCTAACTTTACCTCTTCGTTATCGTTCAGGGGACGCGCTGCTGTAACTGGTAAGCTGCCTTTCCAGAGCTCGCGCTGATGCTGTAACTAGTAAATTGGTTGTCTGCGCTGCATTCTGTTATGTGAACGATTGGCTGAGCCTTGGATACAGCCAGTAGTGATCCAACCCCCCCCCAAACTTTTCTCATCAGATCTACACAAATCACGTAGGTCACCTATTTTGGTTTCAAAACTCACTGTAATTTTAACACAGTGACCATCAGGCTCTGAGTCACTTGTGTCTTACTTATTTAATCAAACAGTGTGCTTAAAGCATCAGACAAGCTCAGTGCATATGTAGTTGATTTTATTCAAACACATAGGGTGTGTGTCTATATATGTAAAAAATAAGGTTAAACATTTTGACCAATCGATTAGTCAAAAGAACGACTCTCGGTCGACAAAGATTTTTTGGTTGTTGTTGGGGACAGCCCTAAAACTCCTCAATGCCATCGGCTGAATCCCGGAACATATTCCAATCTGTGCTAGCGAAACAGTCCTGTACCTTTGCATCCGCTTCATCGGACCACTTCCGTATTGAGGGTTTCACTGGTACTTCCCGTTTGAGATTTTGCTTGTAAGCAGGAGGATAGTGTTATGGTCAGATTTGTCAAATGGAGGGCGAGGGATAGTTTTGTATGGGTCTCTGTGTGTGGAGTAAAGGTGATCGAGAGTTTTTTCGTCTTTAGCTGCACAGGTGACATGCTGGTAGAAATTAGGTTAAAGGATTTCAGCTTTCCTGCATTAAAGTCACTGGCCACTAGAAGCGTTGCCGCTGGGTGAGCATGTTCTCATTGAGTGCGGTCTTCGTGCCAGCATTGGTTTGTGGTGGTAAAGAGACAGCTACGAAAAATATAAAAACTCTTGGCAAATAGAATAGCTCATGATGAACTGTAGACCACACTAACTCAGGCAAGCAGAACCTTGAGACATCCTTAATATTAGAGATCACTCACCAGTTGTTGTTAACAAAGAGAAACCACCCCCCCCCCCCCCCTCAGCTTCCACGACACAGATGTTTTGTCCTGCCAGGGGTATAGAAAAACCAGCTAGATATATATTTACCAATATAACACAGGCTATTACAGTTATTCAGAAAAGCTTGATAGGATAGTCTCAAACAGCGCTCATCCAGTTTATTCTCCAGTGATTGTACATTTGCCAATAGAACGGACGGTAGAAGCGATTTATCCACTTTCCGACGTAGTCTCTTTAGGTGAATATCCCGCACACAGGCCTCTATAGCGGCCTCTGTTGCTCCTCATGGTATTTGATTCACATAGTGTGAGAGATTTAGGCTACTTAAAGCTGCAATATGTAACTTTTTGGTGCGACCCGACAAAATCCTATAGAAATGTGAGTTATAGATCTGTCATTCTCATTGAAAGCAAGTCTAAGAAGTGGTAGATCTAGAAATCCAAAATTGATGGTGTTAAGAGATAGATGGGAGGGGTTGAATGGAGCTGAAGGGTGGGACTAATAACAACAAGATAACCATTGTAAAATATACGGGGTTAGTAAAATGTATAAAGGTTCAGAAATTTGGTGAAATAGCACAGTTACAAATCAATCTGGATGGACATCAGAAATAGAGGAAGGACTAAAAACAAAAAATATAACTATTGTGAAATAGATTGTCTGTAAAATATGTATATTATGTATACACTGAAGATAGAAGCCTAAGTGTTATTGTTTATTAGTTTACTCCAATTGGGGGAGGGGTGGTAGGGTTTGCAGTGAATAATAAAGGTATATTCTAAAAAAAAATGTTTTTTATATATACACACACACACACACACACACATATACATACATACATACATACATGCGTGTATGTATGCATATGGATATAGATATTTACCCCCAAAATATATAGGGGATTGGAAATGATGCAGACAATTACATTGATGGAAGCAACAATCTTTCCGCAATATTAAAGCTGACACACCCTTTAAAAAAAATAAAAAAGAAGTGGTAGATCTGTTATATGTGCGAAATTTCTACGCTTCACATTAAAAGTTTTGTTTTTGTGTATTTTACTCTTTGAACTATTAGAATTTTAGCCAACAGTGCATCTTTAAAGGGGCATTTTACAATTTGTTTCATATATGTCCATCCACCCTCAAAATATCATCATAAAATTAAAACAGCTAAACCACAATGCATTTTAGTGGTATGCTAGATCCTCCCACTTGTTCCCATCGGCTTTGGGTTTAATCTATGCTCATAATAAGTAGGCCCACATTGATCGCCGATTGCCAATCCTCTTCTTCCTGTCACGTTTGCACCTTATAACATCAATCTGAGCAGAGCTCTCGACTCAGTGGATTTCACCTAATTCTCTAACGTCCTGTTTCATTCTCTGTAGTTGAAACAGACACCGAATTACAATTACATTTAACTGAGTCACCCTCTACAGCTCAAGCAAACCAGCTCATAAGGGTACATGCGCGCCAAATGCCATCAACTCTACTTCATCAAGGGTGGGTAGCTCAGACTGTCCGAACGACTTGCCAGGAGCCTCAGCGATAAGAAGCCCAACGTCCTTGATGGAATGACGCCAGCAAGGCAAGCAAATAAGTGAGGAGGATGTCTGGGTATTCTCCCATTCCACAGATTGAGCAAGAAGAAGTTTGCGCTCTCACTTGAGGGTGCACTGCTTCACGAGTCATCGCGGGGAGAGATAAGGACAGTCTGTCTGTCCCCATTCATGGCATATTAATACTCTGCCTGTGTCCTGAGGGAGTCTGCTGTGACAAGAATACTCTGAATGCCCCTCTTCATGGTGGCTCAAGTAGGCCATGCCAAGGGCTGAGAGGACTACTCTCCCTCACCCCCAACACAGACCACGGATTATACATCCTCAACACCACATGCGTCACCCACAATCCTCTGGATTTCCCTTTGTAGGGCTAATACGACTCCTAGTATGCTCTGTGACTGTGTTCACTCACCTCATTCATATGAGACAGTAAATCGGCCAAATGGAGGGGAGGATCCAGGACTAGCGCCAAGGCATAATGTGCAGAGCAACCTTAGTGTCCGTCAGCCGAAGCTTGCGTGAGCACGATCATGTCCGGTTCGAAGGACCAAGCACAAACTCATCCCAGTGAGTGAACGAACATGTTGACTCAGTCAGGCTGTGTAGGCAGGCTGCTCCTTCTTTGTTGTGAGGTTTCACACAGAGCTCACCAGGGGCCTCTCCAGTCTGCCCACATCACACAGAGGAGAGGATGTGGCGGCACTAGGCAGCAGCCTTCCTCCAAAGCCACTGTGACCTGTGAGCGTGGTGTAGGGCCAAGAGGAGAGCTGAAAGCCGCAAAACCCACACTCACTCACTCTACCAGCCCAATGTAGAGGCAGCGGGCTGCCATGCATTGCCCTGCACACAAAACTATAACAGAAGGTTCAGTAGAGTAGAGTGAACTTGGCTGCTGTTGTGTTTGGCTTTGAAACAAGATTCCAACAACCATGTTTTCCACTCAGTTTAAACCTGTGTGATGTGGGCAGACTGTAGAGGCCCCTGGTGAGCTCTATGAGAAACCTCACAACAAAGAAGGAGCAGCCTGCCTGCACAGCCTGACAGTCAACATGTTGTTGAACTTCTTTAAATTGATTGATCATAGTGACGTAAAACAATGTAACAGTGAGTTTTAAAAGCATGATACTTCCACCCAGCCTAAATAATTAGACCGCCATTGATTTAAAAAAAAGAATAATTCTCCCATCACCAGTTATCCTCATCATTCAGATTTTAAAATACAGGCATATGATTTTCAATTTCATTTGCATTGATGATTGATTAGAGGAACAATAGAGTGCAGAGACCCAGGCGGCAGGTAGACTAGTCGTTAGAGCGTTGGGCCAGTAACCGAAAGGTTGCTGGATCGAATCCCCGAGCTGACAAGGTAAAAATCTGTCGTTCTGCCCCTGAGCAAGGGGGTTAGCCCACTGTTCCCTGAAGACGTGGATGTCGATTATGGCAGACCCCGCACCTCTCTGATTCAGAGGGGTTGGGTTAAATGCGTAAGACACATTTCAGTTGAATGCGTTAGCGACCTGAGGGCCGCTAGCAAGTTGGAAATATTTTTGAAATATTTCACCCGTCTACCCAGTGCACCAAATCAAGTATACATTATATTTTCAAAGAACTAGCCCCAACCGTAAGCTCCAGGCCTATGTGACTGGAAAAACTGACCAACCTCTGCTGAAACCATGACACTCCCTTAGCTATGCACAATAAGAAACCCATCCCGGGCTCATTATAGAACCAGAGCTACTCTACACCCTCTCTGTGACATCAGTATTTTATATTTTTACATAGGGCAGAAGAGATGACACCAAATAACTTTTCCACTGAAATCAGTGGACGCCTAACTTGGCGGCAGTCAACCGACCTAGGTGAGATGGGCGACCCACCATAGTTAATGGTTGAAGAACACTGTAGACATAAACCTACATACCATACTAGAAACCCCCCTCTAGCCAGTTATTGTGTGACTTGTTAAGACTCAGCATGCTTCAGCTTGCGCTTAGCTGAACTCGGCTAGCCGAATGAGCATGCTCACATTCTCCATTAAAAGACCGTCGCTTGAAAAACAAGAAAAAAAGCATCATTAGTACCATTTTCAATTTTGAGACACCGTAGCCAGTATACACTTCCTCAAAACAGACAGAATTAATCTGTCATAAATTTTGATGTTTTTGCCGAGGAGATCTTAGTTACACAATTTTACATCTAACTAAGATGTTTGGGGCAGTTTCTCTACGAAAAATGTGCATGAAAAATTGTCATCTCTCGTTGAATGACAAGACTTTATTGAAGAATCCCTACTGTTGACCAATCACCGACAAAGGGGCGTAGACTTCAGCTCACCGAATTTTGTGTGCCCGAACAGCTGAAAAAAACCCTCACCGAAGTCCAAAACAAACAAAAACGTCTCAAAATGTCATTATAATATATGCACAAACTCTTCCGAACTGTTTTGGCTGGGAAGCATGCGAACACCTTTAGTCCATAAGCGAGTTCATGTCAGTGATTTGGGTCCCCGTTGTGACAACAGAAAAATTCTGGAGCAAGCATGCAGGTTGACAGTGCATGTTGTAGTAGTGAAGATGGGCCTAATGAATGAAAATAGCTCCACTGTAGTGTCAAACTGTCACTCAAGGTGAACTTATTTAATGAGCTGCTATGGGCAATTCCACAATAACGGAACTCCGCTAAGAACAGGGATTTGACAAGGTTTTTTGAGGTTTTCCGTTAAAACGATAAGAAAAATGTATAAAATTCCACATTAATTCACAATGCCGCTGCAAGCAACGGTTTGGGTGTCATAGTGCATCCCTTTCAGATAGTTAAGCATTGTACCTGTACTACCATTACTGTACCTCAATTCCACCTCGCAAAGTTTACATTTCCTTCTCACTAGGCTTGGGCGGTATACCGTAGACTTAGGTATTTGGAAAAAGCCATGGGACTGTTGAAACTATTTCTTTTAATTTGTTTCATTTAAGTAAATACCTGCAGTAAACTTGTGCAATACATTAAGATATAAAGAAAATGTATATCCTAATGTATTGCACAAGTTGGTCCCCAGTCACATGGTGTTTGTTTACAAGCACACAAAGATGACGGGAGCCTTGTGAATCACTCACTGTTGTGCAGCACACGCCAGGTGATCAAATCAAATGTTATTTGTCACATGCGCCGAATACAACAGGTGTAGTAGACTTTACAGTGAAATGTTTACTTACAAGTCCTTAATAACCAACAATATAGTTAAGAAAAAAGTAGATAAGTAAAAAATCTAAATAACAAATAGTTAAAGAGCAGCAGTAAAATAACAGTAGCGAGGCTGTATTAAAAAACATTTATTTTACCTTTATTGAACTAGGCAAGTCAGTCAAGAACAAATTCTTATTTACAATGACGGCCTAGGAACAGTGGGTTACCTGCCTTGTTCAGGGGCAGAACGACAGATTTTTACCTTCTCAGCTCGGGGATTCGATCTAGCAACCTTTCGGTTACTGGCCCAACGCTCTAACCACTAGGCTACCTGCCGTATACAGGGGGGTACCGGTACAGAGTCAATGTGCGGGGGCACAGGTTAGTCGAGGTAATATGTACATGTAGGTAGAGTTAAAGTGACTATGCATAGATAACCAGAGAGTAGTGTAAAAGAGGGGGTGGGGGGACGACGACAATGCAAATAGCCTGGGTAGCCATTTGATTAGCTGCTCAGGAGTCATATGGCTTGGGGGTAGAAGCTGTTAAGATGCCTTTTGGACCTAGACGTGGCACCCCGGTACCACTTGCCATGCGGTAGCAGAGAGAATAGTCTATGACTAAGGTGGCTGGAGTCTTCGACCATTTTTTGGGCCTTTCTCTGACACCGCCTTGTATAGGAGGTCCTGGATGGCAGGATGCCTGGCCCCGGTGATGTATTAGGCCGTACACACTACCCTCTGTAGTGCCTTGCGGTCGGAGGCCGAACAGTTGCTATACCAGGCATTGATGCAACCAGTCAGGATGCTCTTGATGGTGCAACTGTAGAACTTAAGGATCTGAGGACCTAAGCCAAATCTAAGTACAGTATGGAATTAACAATTAAATCTTTGCCAGCTAGATATCTTATAACTATTAAGTTAAAATCTGCAGTTGTGCATTTGGCTTGCTAATTTAGTAGCTAGTTCGCTGTCTAGCTAAGGGGTTAGCTTCTTCCAAAATCAAGCATTCGCTTGGTAACAGCAGAGAATATCAGCAAACTGAGTAGCATTTTTTTTGTTACTTTTATACTTGTGTAGTTTAGTTCAGAAACTGCACAAGATGTTCACAATGCGTTCATTAGCATTCTCTATGAGGATTCCTTAGTACTGGTTAACATTTGGTTGGCAATCTGGTAAGTGGCGTTTTTTGGGGCTTTGAATATTAGTACATTTTAAATAAATACCTGCAGTCAACTTGTGCACTAGATAATCGATAAAGCAGATCGTGATCATCATTTCGCCCATTAGATAATTTTTAATTATGAAGCTTTTTCCATTATGAAGCTTATTGGTACTAGTTTCCCAAAACAGTGGTTTGAGCAAGTCACGTGTGTTTGTTTACAAAAGAAGCACAACGAGCAAAATGGGAGGTGAGTCATCTCTGCAGCACAATTTAAGTGAGGTGATCAATTCACTACTAAATGCTTACCAGCTATATATACACAGTTGAAGTCGGAAGTTTAAATACACCTTAGCCGAATACATTTAAACTCAGTTTTTCACAATTCCTGACATTTAATCCTAGTAAAAATTCCCCGTCTTAGGTCAGTTAGGATCACCACTTTATTTTAAGAATGTGAAATGTCAGAATAATAGTAGAGAGAATGATTTATTTCAGCGTTTATTTCTTTCATCACATTCCCAGTGGGTCAGAAGTTTACATGCACTCAATTAGTATTTGGTAGCATTGCCTTTAAATTGTTTAACTTGGGTCAAATGTTTCAGGTAGCCTTCCACAAGCTTCCCACAATAAGTTGGGTTAATTTTTGGCACATTCCTCCTGACAGAGCTGGTGTAACTGAGTCAGGTTTGTAGGCCTCCTTGCTCACACACGCTTTTTCAGTTTTGCACACACATTTTCTATAGGATTGAGGTCAGGGCTTTGTGGGGGCCACTCCAATACCTTGACTTTGTTGTACTATAGCCATTTTGCCACAACTTTGGAAGTATGCTTGGGGTCATTGTCCATTTGGAAGACCCATTTTCGACCAAGCTTTAACTTCCTGACTGACGTCTTGAGGTGTTGCTTCAATATATCCACATAATTTTCCATCCTCATGATGCCATCTATTTTGTGACGTGCACCAGTCATTCCTGCAGCAAAGCACCCTCACAACATGATGCTGCCACCCCCGTGCTTCAAGGTTGGGATGGTGTTCTTCGGCTTGCAAGCATCCCCCTTTTTCCTCCAAACATAATGATGGTCAATATGGCCAAACAGTTCTATTTTTGTTTCATCAGACCAGAGGACATTTCTCCAAAAAGTACGATCTTTGTTCCCATGTGCAGTTGCAAACCGTAGTCTGGCTTTATGGCAGTTTTGAAGCAGTGGCTTCTTCCTTGCTGAGCAGCCTTTCAGGTTATGTCGATATAGGACTCGTTTTACTGTGGATATAGATACTTTTGTACCTGTTTCCTCCAGCATCTTCACAAGGTCCTTTAATGTTGTTCTGGGTTTGATTTGCACTTTTCACACCAAAGTACGTTCATCTCTAGGAGACAGAACGAGTCTCCTTCCTTTATGACGGCTGCGTGGTCCCATGGTGTTTATACTTGCATACTATTGTTTGTACAGATGAACGTGGTACCTTCAAACGTTTGGAAATTGCTCCCAAGGAGGAACCAGACGTGTGGAGGTCTAAAGTCATGGCTGATTTCTTTTGATTTTCCCATGATGTCAAGCAAAGTGGCACTGAGTTTGAAGGTAGGCTTGAAATACATCCACAGGTACACCTCCAATTGACTCAAATGATGTCAATTAGCCTATCAGAAGATTCTAAAGCCATGACATCCTTTTCTGGAATTTTCCAAGCTGTTTAAAGGCACAGTCAACTTAGTGCATGTACACTTCTGACCCACTGGAATTGTCATACAGTGATTTGAAATAAGTGAAATAATCTGTCTAAACAATTGTTGTATAGTTTGTTAACAAGAAATTTGTGGAGTGGTTGAAAAACTAGTTTTAATGACTCCAACCGAGTATATGTAAACTTCCGACTTCAACTGTATATATGTATTTTATAACTATTAAGCTAACTATATATATCTAAGATTTGCCAACTAAACTCTTTCCACCTATGTTTTGCTAACTTTAGCTTGCAAAATCAATTGCCTTGGTAACAGCAGCAGAGACAATCCCCTCCTGGATTCAGATAATATTTGTTTTGTGCGTGCTGCAAACTGCGTTTTGAGCTAGTTGCCTAACTTTATGAGCTGGGTTGTCTGTCCTAGTAGTAAATGTTTGCATGCACTTGTTAGCATTTACCTATAGCCGCTATGAGAATTGTGCTCTACCAGTAATACCGTATATACCTGGGATGGCACAGGCATGGTATGAAGGTATGGAAATCTGGATATCGCCTAACCCTACTATTCACTCTCTGCACAATTACTACTTTTAATAATTTACACTGAACATTTTACAAAAACACATTTACTGGAAGAACTATGCCGATGGAAAATATGGTAATAGAATTTCCGTAAACTCTCTCCATTTTTTATGTGACCATCTGCTCCAAAAGATGTCAGCAGAAAGAATGAGGTTTCAATCATGACAACTTGAGTTTGGAAGAAAAAAAAAGCTTGGTTATTGAACTACATTAAGTTAATTGTATTCACACTCTAACAGAATTGTGGTAATGGAAATTCATCATGGGTCCCTGATCTGTACTACACAGAAATGCATAATTATGGATATCAATGTCATTCTCGTCATGGTTATGTATCCTAAATAGGTACACAAAAGGTAGAAATATACAATATGCTCCTTCGCAAATTTGTGTACTATTTTTTCTATTTTACCCACCTTTTCGTGATATCCAATTACGATCGTCTCATCGCTGCAACTCCCCAACAGGCTCGGAGAGGCGAAGGTCGAGTCATGAGTCCTCCGAAACATGACCCGACAAACCGCGCTTCTTAACACCCACCCGCTTAACCTCTACTTCCTCAGAAACCCGGGTCCGGGAGCACCCCCACCAGTAAAAAAGCTGACTAGCATAGGCTAGCATAGCGTCACAAGTAAATACTAGCATCTAAATATCATTAAATCACAAGTCCAAGACACCAGATGAAAGATACACATCTTGGTAATCAAGCCATCATTTCTGATTTTTAAAATGTTTTACAGGGAAGACACAATATGTAAATTTATTAGCTAACCACGTTAGCAAAAGACACCATTTTTTTTACTCCACCAGTTTTTTACTCCATCAGTAGCTATCACAAATTCGACCAAATAAAGATATAAATAGCCACTAACCAAGAAACAACCTCATCAGATGACAGTCTGATAACATATTTATTGTATAGCATAGGTTTTGTTAGAAAAATGTGCATATTTCAGGTATAAATCATAGTTTACCATTGCAGCCACCATCACAACTCGACTAGAATAACTACAGAGAGCAACGTGTATTACCTAATTACTCATCATAAAACATTTCTTAAAAATACACAGCGTACAGCAATTGAAAGACACAGATCTTGTGAATCCAGACAATATTTCAGATTTTCTAAGTGTTTTACAGCGAAAACACAATATAGCGTTATATTAGCTTAGCACAGTAGCAAACCACACAACAGCATTGATTCCAGCCAAACATAGCGATAACGTATTCACCACCAAAAATATTAATTTTCACTAACCTTCTCAGAATTCTTCAGATGACAGTCCTGTAACATCATATTACACAATGCATATAGAGTTTGTTCGAAAATGTGCATATTTAGCGGCACAAATCGTGCTTATACAATGAAAAAAGTTGCCAAGCTGCCCAGAAAATGTCGGGCGCCATCTTGGAGAGTCACCTAGTCTAATCAATAAATAATCATAAACTTGACTAAAAAATACAGGGTGGACAGCAATTGAAAGACAAATTAGTTCTTAATGCAATCGCTGAATTACATTTTTAAAATTAACCTTACTGCGCAATACAGGGTGCAATACAGGGTGCGATAACGCAAGGCTACACTGCAAATAATGGCGTCTTATGCATTTTACTTTTTTCAACAGAACAACGAATTATCAGCATAAATAGTTCTTACTTTTAGCTGAGCTTCCATCAGAATCTTGGGATGGGTGTCCTTGTCCAAAAGAATCGTTGCTGGGTTGGAGAACGTCCTCTTCCATGTTGCAATTAGCAGTAAACAATGGCATGCGAAAGAGAGATACCCAATTTTCTACAACGCCAGAAAATGAAATACCCGAAAATCGCAATATACTGACAAACTGATATAAATCGGTTTAAAATAACAAGATTATGATGTCTTTAAAGCCTATATCGAATAAAAACAGAGCCGGATATATATAGGAGCTAAAACCAGAGCTTCTAAAAAGACATGCCAAGACCCTCTCTGCGTCAGCGCGAGGATCCAAAAGGGTGGACACCTCGATTCCAATCAATTTATAGACTTTCTGAACTGCGTAGAAACTCCATTTCAAGTCTCCCTATTCGCTAACAACCAGGGGAAGGCGTATGCAGTGCATCTCAACCAATAGAGGACAGGCAAATTAATACACAGGTCTCAGAACAGCCAGTAAAATTCTGCATTCTTACATACACATAGGAAAATTGCTCTAAGTCGAGTTCTGTTTCACCCACAGATATAATTCAAACGGTTTTAGAAACTAGAGAGTGTTTTCTATCCAATAGTAATAATAATATGCATATTGTACGAGCAAGAATTGAGTACGAGGCAGTTTAATTTGGAAACACCAAGAAAAAAAAAGTGCTAACAGCTCCCCCTATTGACAAGAAGTTTTAACCTGGAAGCCAGCTGCACCAACGTGTCAGAGGAAACACTGTTCAACTGTTGACCGGAAGTCAGCCTGCAGGCTCCCGGCCCGCCACAAGGAGTCGCTAGAGCGCGATGAGGAAAAGTAAAGCCCCCACGGCCAACCCATGTTGTTTGGATATAAAGCACAGCACAGTAGAGCTCAGTGGAGGACAGTAGAGTACATTACAGAACAGTAGAGTATCGTTCAATACAGTAGAGTATAGTTCAGTACATTATAGTGTATTCTAATGTGCTCTACTGTGTATTGTACTGAACTCAATGTACTATACCCTACTTTTGTTTACTGTACTGTCCAAACTTGTGAAACATAGAAGTCTATGATTGGGTAAGATTTGGTTTGTTCCAGGACAAATCTTAACCAATCATGGACGTCTATGTTTGGGCCAAAGGAAGGTCAGGCCAGACGTCTGTGCTCGTTGAAATCAGGGCTGGTCCGGACAGAACAAAAAACGACATCTATGGACGTTGAAATTTAGGCCAGGACGGACTGACCAAATTTCTACTGCTTATCAACGTCCATGGTTGTCAGGTGTCAGTCGGTGCTTAGTGGGTGAGGATGCTGGTTACAGTAAATGGAAAGACGTGGCTCATTGGTAGGTGTCAGTAAGAGCTGGGAAAGGTGACATTAATTGGAGAGGGGGGGGGGGGGGGGGGGGGTATCTAGACTTTTTACACTCACTTAAAACCACCAGATGACAGGAAGAAAACCGTTATCAGCTGATCATAACAGTATGCAGGTGGAAGGGAGGACAGAGGCAGGTGACCCAACTGTGGTTTGTGACTACTATGATTTCTCATTGTAGCCAATTAAATTGCAGAAATTCAGTAACAGATTTTTGGGAAATTTTGTTACCGATTTGGAAACAGAATTTTGGGCTTTAATCAATTAATAATTCAAACAAAATGTATATCAGTAAAAACGAACTAATTGATAGGTCTACCTTTACTTGTTACTTCTGTGAACTTGTATTATCCTCCCTCATGAGGGAGAGAAATGTGAAAATATCTTAAATATTTTTGGTGACGGAATTTCAAGGCAACGTTTTCTTAAACTTACAGAAGGCAGAAAACATTATGCCAAACAAAATATTAGTGTTGGTATTAGTTGGCAGAGGTCTTAGATTTCAACATTATTGTGTTATGATGTATTTCTAAAACCTTTCAAGACTTTTCTGCTAGATTTTTTCTAAGACCCCTTTTCCATCTGTTAAATCAAAGCCTTTGCTTATTCCTCATTTTTAGGATGGAAAATGGTTGAATAATGTATACACTGAGTATACTATACATTAGGAACATTTTACTAATATTGAGTTGCCCTTACCCTCAGAAGAGCCTCAATTCGTCAGGGCATGGACTCTACAAGGTGTTGAAAACAGGGATGATGGCCCATATTGATGCCAATGCTTCCCCCAGTTATTTCAAGTTGGCTGGATGTCCTTTGGGTAGTGGACCATTCTTGATACATACGGGAAACTGTTGAGCATGAAATACACAGCAGTGTTGCAGTTTGAGACACAAACTGGTGCGTCTGGCACCTACTACCATACCCCATTCAAAGGCACATACATTTTTTGTCCCATTCCTCCTCTGAAAGGCACCAATTCACAATCCATATCTCAATCGTCTCAAGGCTTAAAACTCCTTTAACCGGTCTCCTTCCCCTCATCTTCATTGATTGAAGTGGATTAAAAGTGACATCAATAAGGGATCCTGGATTCAGCTGGTCAGTCTGTGTCATGGAAAGAGCAGGTGTTCCTAATGTTTTACATACTGATGCCTTAATTTCTACAAAATATAGCCTCTTCACATGTTGGTGCTCATGGGTGCTTTAACATGGAAATGAACCTACTCCTGTGTCTAGACTCTGGGGCACTAGAAACGGTCCTAGGACTGTAAAGACAACACCCATCCCTAGTTGTTAGATAAAGATTTACTGAAGGATCTGATGTTGTTATTTGCTTCACTAGCTAGGCCTATGCCAGCATAGCGTGTTATCCTACACATATTTAGGGGAAAGTGGGAGGCAAGACAGATTCTCTTGTTTCTCCAAGTAGGCAATTGTTTTCATCTTTCTACCACTTTCAATCACTATAGTACTGAAATATAGGCCACAACTGCACTGACAAAAACATCTCTGAACACGTTTACTGCAGCATTCAGCAATGCAGTAACACTGAGAAATTTTATTCCATGTGTTACATTGGTGGAAACAGATTATCAGTCTGTCTGCCTCCCACCCCACCCCAACCCAAAGTACTTTTTTATTTACTGTATTGTGTCAGGACTGAGAAATTGTGAAATTTCCCAGCATACTATATCCGATAGTTTAAAACACCCACCAAACAAAACATCATACAGGCTGTCCTTTACAGAGTAGCCTAGCCTACATATTCAGTGTTCTCATGGAAATACTAAGCAAAATTAACAAAGTTATGAGAGCCACCTCTAATACATTCAGACATGGTAGAACCAAATTACTTTCCCTAAATATTGACATGAATCTCCCAACTGTTGGAAAGACGCTAGATGAGGCCCAGTTGCTCTTACACCTAGATACCACTTAGTGAGGAGCAGTGACGAGCCCAGACATGACAACCTGATGTCAGGGCAGGCCTGTCGGCACGCTAGGGGAAGTCCAGGTATGACGAGTCAATGTCAGAGCGAAATTAAGCAGCTTCTGCTTTGTACTTGAATAATCAAAACATGACAAGCCGAACTTGGTGAAGAGGCGAGACCGGTGCAACCACTCACTAGGGATAGGCATGAGTAATCGAGTACTCGAACGGACGTCAAAAGTCGATCTTTAACCAGATATCTTTTTTTATTTGGTCAAAATGTTGTCTTGAAGACAATGTTAATTTGCTTTGAATCCAGTGTTCCATTTGTACATGTGTATTTGTGGGGCACAACAAAAAAGAAACCAAGCCAACAATCAAACAGTTCTTCTCCATTAATTCCCTTTCCCCTACGTCTCACTCACACAAATTGCGTTCCGACTTCTCCCTCTACACATGCTTGCTGAGCTCCCGTTAAAGTCTACAGAAATGAACACCTATAAAAACATATCTACAGTGCCTTCAGAAAGTATTCACACACCTTGACGTTTCCACATTTTATTGTGTTGCAGCCTGAATTTAATATGGATTCAATTTTGATTTTGTGTCACTGGCCTACACACAACACCCCATAATGTCAAAGTGGAATGATTTTTCCTACATTTTTACCAATTCATTACAAGTTAAAAGCTGAAATGTCTTGTGTCAAAAAGTATTCAACCCCTTTGTTATGGCAAGCCTAAATAAGTTCCGGAGTAAAAAGTCTCATAATAAATTGCATGTGTGCAATAAGTGTTTAACATGATTTTTGAATGACTACCTCATCTCTGTATCTCACAAATACAGATAATTGTTAGGTCCCTCAGTCGAGCAGTGAATTTCAAACACAGATTCAACCACAAAGATTTCCCAATGCCTCGCAAAGGGCACCTATTGGTAGATCGGTAAAAAATAAAAACAGATATTGAATATCCCTTTGAACATGGTGACGTTATGAATTACACTTTGGATGGTGTACCAAAACCAACCAGGCACTACAGGCCCCCTTCCTAATTCAGTTACCGGTGAGGAAGGAAACCTCTCAGGGATTTCACCATGAGGCAAATGGTGGCTTTAAAACAGTTAAGAGTTCAATGGCTCTGATAGGAGAAAACAGAGGATGAATCAACATTGTAGTTACTCCACAATACTAACCTAAATGACAGAGTGAAAAGAAAGAAGCACGTACATAATTAAAATATTAGATAATAAACAGAGAATAGCAGCAGCATAAAAAAAAGGGTGGGGCAATGCAAATAGCCTGGGTAGCCATTTGATTAGCTGTTCAGGAGTCTTATGGCTTGGGGGTAGAAGCTGTTAAGAAGTTTTTTGGACCTAGATTTGGCACTCTAGCACCGCTTGCTGTCTATTGCTAGTCTATGACTAGGGTGGCTGGAGTCTGACAATTTGTAGGACCTTCCTCTGACACCGCCTGGTATAGAGGTCCTGGATGGCAGGAAGCTTGGCCCCAGTGATGAACTGGGCCGTACGCACTACCCTCAGTAGTGCCTTGCGGTCGGAGGCCCAGCAGTTGCCATACCAGGCAGTGATGCAAGCATTTAGGATGCTCGATGGTGCAGCTGTAGAACTTTTTGAGGATCTGAGGACCCATGCCAAATCTTTTCAGTCTCCTGAGGGGGAATAGGCTTTGTCGTAGCCTCTTCACCATGATAGTTTGTTGGTGATGTGGACACCAAGGAACTTGAAGCTCTCAATCTGCTCCACTACAGCCCCGTCGATGAGAATGGGGGTGTGCTCGGTCCTCTTTTTCCTGTAGTCCACAATCATCTCCTTTGTCTTGATCACGTTGAGGGAGAGGTTGTTGTCCTGGCACCGCGCGGCCAGGTCTCTGACCTCCTCCCTATATACTGTCTCATCGTTGTCGGTGATCAGGCTTACCACTGCTGTGTCATCTGCAAACTTAATGATGGTGTTGGATTCGTGCCTGGCCATGCAGTCATGAGTGAACAGGGAGTACAGCAGGGGACTGAGCAAACACCCCTGAGGGGCCCCCATGTTGAGGATCAGCGTGACAGATGTGTTGTTACTTACCCTTATTGACCCAGGGGTGTGAATACTTATGTAAATGAGATTGTATTGAAAATTAAATACAGAACTTTTGCAAACATTTCTAAAAACGTGTTTTCACTTTGTCATTATGGGGTATAGTGTGTAGATGGGTGAGATTAAAAAAAAAATCAATTCTGAATTCAGGCTGTAACAACAAAATGTGGAATAAGTCAAGGGGTATGAATACTTTCTGAAGGCACTGTAACTGATCGGATACACAAGTGACATTCTTTGCCAAATGACGACAGCTTTATCACAAATTCGAAATGGACTGGTTGATTGAAGTAGGGAAATATGTATTCCAACAAAGAGCTGCAGTTTTGGAATAATTGCGTCCGTTTACTTTCCGCTTATGCTACTTTACGGTTGTAACTAGTTACAAGCACAAAGTCAAAATTGGCAGTGTGGTTAGTGTGTGTTAGGTTTAAAATCTGATTTTAAGATGATAAATTGTAGAAATAGGCAGGGTTTATGACTTTGTGCAAACTAGTGATGACCCTGCTTTGCAAACTGCCATTTAGAATTGGTTAGCATAGGTTATAACCCCCTAAACAGACAAGTTCACACTGAAAATATACAAAAACATTACTTTGATAAAAGACAAAGAGAGTATTTTCCTCTGAATCATTAAGCCTAGTCCTACTCACCAAATGGGTGTTGTGGATGTAATTCATCCCCATGCAGTGTTCAATGTGGAATTGTTAACCCATTTAGACAATTCCAAAGAACAGGCAGAATGAACTAAATCGAACATCTGTATATCGGCTCTAATACCTCAAACATTTTTTGTTGAACTCCTTTTAATTATTATTTTTTTTTTTTTAAATCTTAGGCACACGCGTGCTGCTTGTAAAAAAGGTTAGCGCAGAGCCCTGAGCCATAGGCTTCTTCTACAAGAAAGTGCCACTGCCGAGGTTCCACAATATAATATAACCAGTTGATATTACGATTTCAATAAATTAAATCTTAAAATGGCACTTGTTTTTTTATTGCCAGAATATACATGGGGCAATTTAGCTATTTGGATTTGTTATCTGTAATGGTTATGATAAATTAGGCATTGTTTCACACCCCCTGTATATAGCCTCGTTATTGTATTACTTTAGTTTATTTGGTAAATATTTTCTTAACTCTTCTTGAACTGCACTGTTGGTTAAGGGCTTGTAAGTAAGCATTTCATGGTAAAGTCTTACCCTTGTTGCATTCGGCGCATGTGACAAAAAGTTTGATTTGGCATATCGATAAATGTGCAGATAATTCTTTCTAATACAGGCCTTGTTCTAAATAAAACAAGTTTTTGGAGGGTGTGTTCCTCTGCCCAGGTGTTGCTAATGCATGCCAGATCTTACAATGTCTGGATAGGTATTTTAAGTATCAGCTAACCACGTCATGTTATAGCAAACTGTCAGTCGACAATGTGGCATGCAACCATTGGTTGATGGATGAAACCTCTGAGCAGGGGAATGCAACCTGAAGCAGTCCAGAGACATGACGAGTCACGCTCCAGGTGGACACAGCTGCACACAGTTCAATTCACTTATGAAGGCACGCCAAGCACTGCCATAGGCCTACTTCCTTCTTGACCCAAATACTAGTTTCTTCCCTTGTGCAAGCTTTTGAGAATGTTATCCATGTTCCCGGCTGAGACTGACAGTGAGCATACATGTAGCTTTGATAATAAAGGTCCAGGCTAGGCTATGTGCAGCAGGCCATATTTTATGTGTCGGACATAGGCCTATACATAGAATGTGTCTCTACTTGAAAAAACATGATCTAAGTGACTGATAGTTGGTATTCAGCAGTCATAAAAGTATGCCTTATTTACTTTGAAGGACTACTAAAATAGTGTTTTGTCAGACAGCATAGGCAGCAGATCTAAAGAGATGAGATGATGACTTGGAATTAAATAAAGTTATCAAATAAAACAAAAGTAATATACAAAACAAAACATTAAGAAAACCTTCCTAATATTTAGTTGCCCTCAGAACAGCCTCAATTCGTCGGGGCAAGGACTCTATAAGGTGTCAAAAGCATTCCACAAGGATGCTGGTCCATGTTGACTCCAATGCTTCCCACAGTTGTGTCAAGTTGGCTGAATGTCCTTTGGGTGGTGGACCAGTCTTGATACACATGGGAAACTGTTGAGCATAAAAACCCCAGCTGCATTGCAGTTCTTGACACAAACCGGTGTGACTTACTACCATAACACGTTTAAAGGCACATGCATTTTTTGTCTTTCCCATTCACACTTTGAATGCCATACATACACAATCCATGTCTCAATTGTCTCAAGGCTTAAAAATCCTTCATTAACACGTCTCCTCCCCTTCATCTACACTGATTGAAGTGGATTTAACAAGTGACATCAATAAGGGATCATCGCTTTCACCTGGTCAGTCTATGTCATGGAAGAGCAGGTGTCCTTAATGTTTTGTACACTCAGTGTATTTTATTAAAGTGAATAAATTATGGTTAATAAGTGATAAGCATAATGGGCAGTCACTACCGTCACATGGCGCTACAGAGGGTGGTGCGGACAGCCCAGCCCACTGGGGCCGAGCTCCTTGCCATCCAGGACCTTGCACGGTCTCTATGCACACGCACAGGGCTCTACACACTCACTCCAACACAAACAAACAATTATACTGACTCTACACACATACAATCTTAATTTACGCTGCTGCTACTCTGTTTATCGTACATCATGATGCCTAGTCGCCTTACCCCAATACATATCTACCTCTATCACTCCAGTATCCCTGCAAATTGTAAATATGGTATTGGAACTGACCCTGTATATAGTTTACTTTCTCGTGTTCTTATTTCTTGTGTTTTTGTTCTACCTTATGTTATTTTTAGTATTACATTGATTACTGCATCCTTGGGTTTAAAGCTTGCAAGAAAGGCATTCACTGTACTTGTGCACATGACATTAAAACTTGAAACTCATGGGACAGTGGCCTCCACCTTCATGAAATCAATGGTTTCAAAAGGTCAGCAGACAAAATGTGGAACATATTCCTTGATGACTCCTGCGTTGACAAATGTATTTTTCATGCCAATGAACTTTTATTGATTAGAATCATTGAGGGAGTTTTGTCACAGCACACCAACTATACAGTATGTGGTATGTAAACACTGAGGGTTTGCACTGAAACAAACTTTTTGAAACCAGCCTGCCTGGGACACAAGCCATGTTTATACATTATATTATAGTTATTACCAGGGTTAAGGGGGTCACCAGTTGTGACACCAGTGCACAATTAGTTAAGATTCATATTGCGGAACTACATTTAGGCTAGACTAAGTAACCTCAAGTTCCAGTCAAGCCAGAATAATTAGTATCAGAAGAGAAAATAGAGAGCGAGGCAGAGTCAAGCAGTATACTTGTTAGACAAAAATGTAAATGTGTGCTGTGATTTGAAGGCCTGTCTGTCTAAAGCGACCTAATTCCTGGGCTGTGTTCCCACTAAACTCCCTATCCCCCCCACCCCAACCCCGGGTTACTCCCCCCATCTCGAAACATTTAGCAACAAAGCGTTGATCAATATATACTTTTCAGTTAGAACGCACTGGCCCTCCGATTGTTTCCATGTCGCATTGTTACAATGTAACTTTACGCGTTCACAACACGATCACACTCTGGAAATCTAAAATGTATGTTGTGGCACTTTTCTCCCCCTTCGCAAAATGTTTCCTCCCTGCCTCCAAGCTCATTCTGTAAATGTTCGTGTCGCTACAAACATATAATTGGGTGCGCTCCCATGATACCCATGGAACGTTATACAAAAACAACCTCTTCCCTCCGCCTTATCTCTTTCATCACCGAAACGATGTTAGCCGTGCAATACTAAACTGTGATAATGATATGGGACAATTCAAAAGTGCTTATTTGTGTGGCAAGTAGCCAGACATTATTACAACTTAATGAAACACGCTTCACCGCAACTAGTGACAATTTACAGCAGAATAAAAACAAAACTCACCACGACGCCCGTTTGGTGTAATACAATCCTGAATATCTACAGTAGTGAAATTCCTTTCTTCCTTTTCACACGTTCTCAACCCCGGCCCGTCTCCACACTCCAGTATCCAAGTGTGTGTGGGGGGGCTGTGTCAGTGATAGGAACGATCTGGGACAGGCAATTTGGAGGCAAAAGATCGCACGTCTGTTTATCCTAACGAGTGACTAGAACGGTCCCAAACATTCCTCAATGTTACCGAAGGTCTCTATAACACATTTGTATCTCTCCGTCTTCCTCGAGGCATAGGGGGACGTGAATCCCAGTTTATTCCTTGCATCCAGGGGAGTCGCCGCCTCTTCTAGTCCGCCATGTTGCGTCTGCAATAGAAGGAATGGGAAGCAGAGAATTCCCAGGCCAGGCTCCTCCCCGGTGCCACTGCGACATCTGGCGGATCATCACGAGACGGAGTAAACAGCATCCCTATCCAAAAGAGCACGAGTCAACCATCTGGTCATTTCTGTCACATACACAGTCGAAAATTGGACGGGTTTATTAATTTCCCATAGGCTGCCGGGGCACACGATCCCATTTAGTTGGCCCTCTGTCAACATTGGCCAATGGTGGTCACCAACCCTGGTCCTGGGTTAAAGGTCGCAGGCTTTTGTTCCATCCCACTGAGCCCAGCAGTAGCACACCTGATTCAACTGATCAAGGTATTTCTTTTTTATTTAACCTTTATTTAACGAGTCAGTTAAGAACAAATTCTTATTTACAACGATGGCCTACACCGGCCAAACACGGACGACGCTGGGCCAATTGCGCGCCGCCTTATGGGACTCCAAATCACCGCCAGTTGTGATACAGTATTGAGACTTGACGTTTAATTGATTAGTTGAATCAGGTCAGGTATAGTGCTAGAACAAAAGCCTGTACCCACTATAGCAGCGGTTTCCAACCAACTCCAGGCCTTGAGTACCCTTAACAGTACACATTGTTATTGCAGCCCCAGACAGGCACACCTGATTCAACTACTCATCAGGCCCTCAATGAATTGAGTCAGTTGTTTGTCAAGCGCTACAACAAATGTGTGCTGTTGGGGGTACTCGAGGACTGGAGTTAGGAACCACTGGTCTAGGACTCGGGAGGACCAACCAACCATTGGTTGACCAAACGCTGCAAGAGGCTTTACCAAAGCCACTAGGGTACAAATATTTCTCTGCCAAAATTTACACGTTCTGAGATATAAAAAAGCAATGTCCCAATCAGCTTTTTTCCCCCCTTCTCTAAAAAGATGTCATTTCTGGAACTCACTTCCAGATCACTTCAAACGTTTAAGATTTATATTGATTTTACTGGTGGTTCAAAACTATTTTAAACCCAGCGTCACACTGTTGCAATTCAATATTTATGCAATACAAATTACATTACCGTCTGCAATAACATCATTCAAATACAACACATTTTATGTTAAGACCGATTTTCTATACAGCAGAGTTTCAGATATAGTAATATGTTTATTACAGTTCATGAATTAAGTCAATAATGCATGTAGAGAATACATTAAAAAAAATACTGATATACTACATGGTCCAGTCATTGAAGAACAGTTAAGTAGAAAGAACACTGCTACAGAATATGGTATGTGACTTACAAGTGTTATAGTTCTATTGTCACATAGGAAAACATTCTTATTTTGGTACTGCTTATAAGACTGAATGTGCGGTCCCTATATTGGTTTCTCAATTATCAAATCAAGTTTATATAGCCCTTCGTACATCAGCTAATATCTCGAAGTGCTGTACAGAAACCCAGCCTAAAATTATGTAGCAGTTCCTCTATTTAATTGTGCATATTTTACATATATTTGAGTATACTCCCATGGGTGTAAGCTGTCGTTTCGCATGGTCTGGAGAATTTAATTTGCAGCGTGGGTGTCAATACAGAGATTAGTTTTGACAGAAGGTAAATAAAGTATGTGTGTTTACGAGCTGCCAGTATGAGGATAGCTCAGGCGGCTAGGTTGGCAATGACAGCTCTGGTGAACTCGTCGCTTGTAGCAGAGCCTCCCAGGTCTCCTGTGCACAGCTGCCACTAATAAAAGTAGTGTTACACACACGGTCCATTCACACAGGCAAATGGCCCTCACAAATACATACAAACATGACTAGTGTGTAAGAGAGCCTTATTCACCAAACTCAAACACAATACAGGTGAATATTAGGTTATTTTGAAGCAACTTAAAAGGAAAATTACAACAAGAATATATTTTTGTATTTATTTCATAAATCCATTGTTGAGTCTCAAAATGCTTTGCTTGTCAGCAATCAAGTTTGATATGTAACTTTTAAAATAGGGAAATCATCCCCGTATGACTTCGATTTTACAGGGGTGTCAAACTCATTCCACGGAGGGCCTAGTGTCTGCAGGTTTTTGGTTTTTCCTTTCAATAAAGCCCTAGACAACCAGGTGTGGGGAGTTCCTAACTAATTAGTGATGTTAATTCATCAATCAAGTACAAGGGAGGAGCGAAAACCCGCAGACACTCGGCCCCCCGTGGAATGAGTTTGACACCTGTGACTTAGAACGTTACATCTGTGCAAAATTCATCCAAGCCATACATTTTTTTTTAACATTGTCTTGCCTTAGATTTAAAATACATATTCAGTCTAACTCTTTTGAGAAACATAGGCCAACATGCATTTTTCCATATTTTATTCTTTAGTATTTGACCATGATGATATCTTTAAAAAGAACAAAAGGTCTGTCAGCCATTGTAACAGTTAGGGAACAATGGCAAGTTAAGAACAAATTATTATTTACAATGACTGCCTATCTCGGCCAACGCTGGGCCAATTGTGCGCCACCCTATGGGACTCCCAATCACAGCCGGATGTGATACAGCCTGGTGTTATCAAGTGCTAGTTCAAAGATCCAATATTATAACACCAGTACTATAGCCATAACCATTATGTACCCAGAACAGCACTTTGAAGCATTTATAATATATATATATTTATAATAAATATATACACACAAGTATGTGGACACCCCTTAAAATTAGTGGATTCGGCTATTTCAGCCCATTGCTGACAAGTTTATAAAATCAAGCACACAGCAATGCAATCTCAATAGACAAACATTGACAGTAGAATGAGCTTACTGAAGAGCTCAGTGGCTTTCAATGTGGCACCATCATAGGATGCCACCTTCCCAGCAAGTCAGTTCGTCAAATTTCTGCCCCGGGCAACTGTAAGTGCTGTTATTGTGAAGTGGAAACGTCTAAGAGGAACAACAGCTCAGCCGCAAAGTGGTAGGCCACAAAAGCTCACAGAATGGGACCGCCGAGTGCTGAAGTGTGCAAAAATCGCCTGTCCTCAGTTGTATCACTCACTACAGAGTTCCAGACTGCCTCTGGAAGCAACGTCAGCACAAAAACTGTTAGTCGGGAGCTCCATTAAATGGGTTTCCATGGCCGAGCAGCTGCACACAGGCCTACGATCACCATGCACAATGCTAAGCATTGGTTGGAGTGGTGTAAAGCTCGCCGCCATTGGAATCTGGAGTAGCGGAAATGCGTTCTCTGGAGTGATAAATCATGCTTCAACATCTGGCAGTCCGACAGACAAATCGGGGTTAGCGAATGTTACCTGCCCCAATGCATAGCACCAACTATAAAGTTTGGTGGAGGAGGAATATGGTCTGTGGCTGTTTTTCATGGTTCGGGCTAGACCCCTTAGTTCCAGTGAAGGGAAATCTAAACGCTACAGCATACAATTTAGACAATTCTGTGCTTCCAACTTCGTGGCAACAGTTTGGGGAAATCCCTTTCCTGTTTCAGCATGCTCGTGGCTGAATGGAAGCAAGTCTCTGCAGAAATGTTCCAACATCCAGAGTAGAGGCTGTTATACCAGCAAAGGGGGACCAACTCCACAATAATGCCCCTGATTTTGGAATGAGATGTTCGACAAGCAGGTGTCCACATATACTTTTGGTCATGTAGTGTCTTACCAAAAACCAAAATATTTAAAGTCCCAATGGACTGGCTGACATGCCTGTCTAAGTCGCCAGTAGCAATGCCACCACTCTGATATCATCATAACCAATATATAATGGAACGGACATATAGCACATACAGTACAAAAACAGAAAAGTCACTGGTCTGACATGATCAAATGGTTTCTCTTGTGAACTCAGGCAAAGCTGGTCATAGGCTCAGGTTACAATGGCTTGTTCGTTTGTGAAATGTAAGGATGAAAAAGCTTAGCTTTGACTGAATAGACGAACACAATGGATCCCCAAGGTCACAACTCCAGCAAAGGGCTCCCAAGATAGTGACCTCTACGATACACTGAATTTTACAGCATACACAGTGGACAGAATATTAAGACATTTTAGTTTTTAGTAACTAGTGATTATGAATTGAGTATGAGTGAATAGGATTCAGTGAAGCTAGCCAATTTCACAGTTCAGCTTGTTAGCATCCCTGCTAACGCAACAATGTGAAAACATTGATTTTCAGTGTTTACAATGTTCTCCCTTCACAGGAATGACCTCCGCATCCTGCTGATTTTACGACAGTGGCGGTGTGCGTTTGTGAGAAACAGTCCAGTTTTTTTTTTTATATAGTAACTACAGCAGGTTTTCTTGACGTGACTAAGGCTGTTATTGCAAAAGGCCAGTTATCCTTTGTCCATGGACACACTGCACGTACAGTTATGAACAAGGCACTTTATAATGCCTGCCACAACTCATTGCTGTGAAATGGAAGACCCGAAGTTCACTTATGCAGTGATAAGATTTCACTTGCTTTGGTGTTGGTAAATTGTCCTCGTGGCACAACTAGCTTGATCAATACTGCTGAACAACCTGCAGCACAACCAGTGTGGACTGCAAGGCTAGATTAGCGGTGATCAATTTAATATAAAATCATATGCATGTCCACAGCACAAACAAGGAAACAGTGTAGAGAGAAGGCAGAGTAGGAGAGTAAAGGGAAAGAGAGTTGGTAGCCGACAGAAAACTATAGAGAGGTAGTAGAGCTGATAGAAGAGTGCATCCAACAGCAGAGGAAGTACAAAAGAACCGGTTGACATGGAGTTGGAGAAAGTGTTCAGCAAGGAAAAGACTGGGAGAAAATAGAGAAGGTCACAGCAGCATAAATGGACAATTTGGTCGAAAACAATTAATTTAAAAGATGAATGCAGAAAATGAATTGCTTTGGCCAAATCGAGAAACAGAAACCCTTAGAGGATACGCAAAGCGTGTTATGAAGAATGTGAGAAGCGGAGAAGAGGAACAAGAGCTGCCAAGAGTGATGTAAGGAGAATTAGTTTAGTGGGACAGGGAGCAAAACAGTTGTGGCAAAGTTATTAGGGGATATATGGCGATATGGGGTTCAATATATCCAGATTATATTTGGTTGGCCGTTCAGTTCAGGGTAAAGGGCTGTTCAGGGGACCAGTACTTCTTTAGTACGCGGGTCGGTGGTGGAGGTTCCCCACAACGGCTTGCACAAAGTCCCCGGTCGTGCTGTAACCGCCCAGGTCTCGGGTCCGCACCTGGGACACATGTACACACACACACAGGGTGCAAGGGAATAGGAGGAGGAGAGGGAAAAGTGGAGGGTAATTCAGACTGGTGCAGGGATAGGAAACTCCAGTTCTCAGGTGCCTGATTGGTGTCACACTTTGGCCCCAGCTAAGACACCGCACTCCAGTAATCATGATCTTCAGTTTAGAATGCAATTAGTTTAAAATCACATGCGTTTGCTAGGGATGGGGGAAAGTCTGACACCTCTTTGGCCACTGAGGACTGGAGTTTCCCACCCCTGCACTAGTGAATTGACAAACACTATACTTCAAATTCAGATCACACGTCCTTCCACTTTCAATCAAGCTACCACCATTTCTCCAAATTATCAGACCATAATACCTCCACTATTTCAGTGAACAGAAATCATTCTCCCACATTCACTCTGCAAAAACATACATTCTGTGTTGACCATGCACCTGTCTAGAAACCATGGTATTACTTAGGGTTAGAGGGTTAGTGCTGCTGCTATTAGTCCTAATACGGGCTGGAGCGCAGACAAAATTAGTCCATCTTTGTTACCAGTCAGTTTCTACAGTTACAAGAACAATGTACAGCAGGACACAGAGTGGTGTACAGGATTCCACCCACGTCAACATGCACAATCAAAAGGTTCTCTCACACACCAGGATATGGGTTATTGCTTTTTAGGTGTATTTTCATTGATAAATGCAATTTGAGGGTCATTAAATTGTTTGGATCAGAGTGTTTGTTTTTACACTTTTCACCCATGAATAGTATTTTTAGATTTGACGCACAAAATTCATATACATATTGCAAAAACCCAACCGTGTGCTCTCCCATCCAACTGTAGAATTAATACATGCACACAAACCAACAGGATTTAGTAGTGTTGATACAATATCGTCACACACAATTACATTGCCCTCTTTGATGACCCTCCGGACAGCGTCTGACACCATGTTGAAGTGGTATTCCAAGCTGTAACACAAAACAGTCAGTTGAGGTTAGTGCACGCACACACACGCGCACAAATCCCATTGGAAGCAGTGCCCACTTACTTGAGGTGATGGAGCATGTTGGCAGCGCTGAGCAGCATGGCCGTGGGGTTGGCGATGTTCCTGCCCACAGCCTGGGCAAAGTGGTGTCGCGCTCCCTGAGACGAAGAGAGTCCATTACATTTCTCAGGCCATTTTATCTATGCTTGGGTCTGTAATGTAACTAGTGTATGATTGCAGCGGACTGGTTAAGTTGGATCTCAGGCAGACTCCTGGACACTCACAGTCTCAAACACGGGGTACTCGGCACTATAGCTCTCTCCTGGGACCACTCCTGCCCCGCCGACCAGCCCAGCTGCCAGGTTGTCAATGACGTTGCCATAAAGGTTGGGCCCCACCAGCACGGCAAACTGGTATGGGTTCTGGACCAGCTAGAGAGAGAGAGAGAAGCAGTAAGTGAGTGAGTGCGCGCGTGCGAGAGAGAGGTGGGGCGTACCTGCACGCAACAGTTGTCTATAATAATGTTGTCGTATTTGATCTTGGGATACAGCTCTGCCACCTCAGCACAGCACTGTAGGAACAGGCCATCTGCAAGCTTCCTGTAGAAAGGCAGAAGGAGACAAAATCCTTGGCTGTAGTTGGATAGATGTGTAGAAGCCTTTAAAAAAAGGTTGTTTCTGGCACCAAGACTCACATGATGTTGGCCTTGTGGACTGCCGTGACCCTCCTTGGTGGCGCAGTCGAAGGCAAACTTGGCGATGCGCCGAGACTTCTCCCTGGTGATAATCTTCAGACATTCGATCACTCCAGGCACACTCTGAGAGACAGAAAGCAGAGTTCAGATCAAGACAAACTTCCATCAGACCGTGGTTTGACCATGGTGTTAGAGTGCTTACATATGTGGTCGTGTTCTTTCCAGTGTGCAATGCCTCATGCATGATTTCAATGTGTATTAGTCATACAACAAACGAATCAAAAACATGGTAAGATTTCCATCAGGACCGGGTCAATCGACTTTAGCTAGCCAGACCCCCCCCCCCAGGGTGAGTGGAGATTTCCCTCGAAGTGCTGACCAATTAGTGCTTTTTGAAGTTAGTTTGGTTTCGGTTAAATATATATATATTTTTAAATCACTATGCATTATGTGGGTTGAATGCTGTAACACAGATTAAAACATTTAATAAAAGTCCAATGACGGTAGTGACTGCCCATTACTGCTTATCATTTATTCACATTACTTTAATAAAATATCAGTTGTGTCTATTACATGTTTTATTTGATGACTTACTTCATTCCATGTCATCATCTCCCCTCTATAGAGCTGCTGCCTATGCTGTCTGACAAAATCACTATTTTAGTAGTTCTTCAAAGTAAATAAGGCATACTTTTATGACTGCTGAATACCAACTATCAAATCACTTAGATCATGTATTTTCAGGTAGATACCTCTAAGCAACTGCTCTCTATCCACCTCAATCGTGCATTCTTCTGTCTCCTCTCTGCATCTGTCCCACACTAACGTAACATAGCAGGCGTAAAAGAAACAGACCGGACAAGTAGGAGCGCAATGGATTATGGTCATTGTAGTTAATGACCACGTTTTCTGTACTAAACTGTGTCAAATATTGGCCTGTTGGAAACTACAACTCTGTTTTACGCTTGATCTGATTTACCTCTAGAGAAACTGTGCAATGTGCACATTGAGCTCACATTTTTTTTGGGGGGGGGGTTAAATAATTTAGTCCATTAGTTGTTTAAAAAACAAAAAATAACAGAAATTTCAGTTAATCACTCAGCACTACCAATGAAATGTTCTAAATTTGGAAGAAAAAAAGATCCACCTAACTGGCACCGTAGGTGAGCTAAAATAAAAACACACCCATTGTTTGGTTGCATGGCAATATGTGATGTACCTCGTGCTCCAGAGAGCTGTACTCTCCCTCGGTCTGCTCTCGGATAATGACCAGGTCGTTGTGGCGGGTGCTATAGCCAGGGAGGCTGTTCACATGAACCACGTTGGCAAACCGGTCCAGTCTACACCTGAGGAGAGCTTCATTAATGAGATCAGCCAACCAGCCAGCCACACGCACACACTAGAACAGCCATACAACATGTGAACCGTGGCCCGGAACCCGAACGGGGTCAATACCAAGAAAAAAATCTAAGGGTATTCAAGTCAGGCTTCAAATGAATATGGTTGAAAGTTGTAATATAATGCACAAGATGCAATTTCAAAATTTGTTAGTGCATGGGCAGTTTTCCGAATGTCATTAACGGAGACCTGGCCGGGTGGTGCCAGAATAACAACCTGTCCCTCAACGTAACCAAGACTAAGGAGATGATTGTGGACTACAGGAAAAGGAGGACCGAGGACCCCATTCTCATCGACGGGGCTGTAGTGGAGCAGGTTGAGAGCTTCAAGATCCTTGGTGTCCACATCACCAACAAACTAGAATGGTCCAAACTAGAGGTCGACCGATTATGATTTTTCAACGCCGATACCGATTATTGGAGGACCAAAAAAGCCGATACCGATTAATCGGACGATTTGTATTTTATTTGTAATAATGACAATTACAACAATACTGAATGAACACTTATTTTAACTTAATATAATACATCAATAAAATCAATTTAGCCTCAAATAAATAATGAAACATGTTCAATTTGGTTTAAATAATGCAAAAACAAAGTGTTGGAGAAGAAAGTAAAAGTGCAATATGTGCTATGTAAGAAAGCTAACGTTTGAGTTCCTTGCTCAGAACATGAGAACATATGAAAGCTGGTGGTTCCTTTTAACATGAGTCTTCAATATTCCCAGGTAAGAAGTTTTAGGTTGTAGTTATTATAGGAATTATAGGACTATTTCCCTCTATACCATTTGTATTTCATTAACCTTTGACTATTGGATGTTCTTATAGGCACTTTAGTATTGCCAGTGTAACAGTATAGCTTCCGTCCCTCTCCTCGCTCCTCCCTGGGCTCGAACCAGGAACACAACGACAACAGCCACCCTCGAAGCAGCGTTACCCATGCAGAGCAAGGGGAACAACTACTCCAAGTCTCAGAGCGAGTGACGTTTGAAACGCTATTAGCGCGCGCTAACTAGCTAGCCATTTCACTTCGGTTACACCAGCCTCATCTCGGAAGTTGATAGGCTTGAAGTCATAAACAGCGCAATGCTTGACGCACAACGAAGAGCTGCTGGCAAAACACACGAAAGTGCTGTTTGAATGAATGTTTACGCGCCTGCTTCTGCCTACCACCGCTCAGTCAGATACTTAGATACTTCTATGCTCAGTCAGATTATATGCAACGCAGGACACGCTAGATAATATCTAGTAATATCATCAACCATGTGTACACTGCTGCTACTTTTACACTGCTGCTACTCTCTGTTTAACATATATGCATAGTCACTTTAACTATACATTCATGTACATACTACCTCAATTGGCCCGACCAACCAGTGCTCCCGCACATTGGCTAACCGGGCTATCTGCATTGTGTCCCGCCACCCACCTCCCGCCAACCCCTCTTTTACGCTACTGCTATTCTCTGTTCATCATATATTCATAGTAACTTTAACCATATCTACATGTACATACTACCTCAATCAGCCTGACTAACCGGTGTCTGCATGTAGCCTCGCTACTTTTATAGCCTCGCTACTGTTTTTCACTGTTTTTATTTCTTTACTTACCTATTGTTCACCTAACACCTTTTTTGCACTATTGATTAGAGCCTGTAAGTAAGCATTTCACTGTTGTATTCGGCGCACGTGACAAATAAACTTTGATTTGAACTGACAGACCCTAGAGAGCTATATCCTGTCAGAAATTCCCAGTTGATAAACTAATCCCATGTTACCTAGGTAGGCAAGATGGCCTATCTAAATCTTGTAGTTATCATGCCCAGATTATGTGCCAGCCAGCCATCTCAAAGCCAGCCAGCTCCCCTTTAAACTACATGGGGTTGTTAATCTTTCCTACACACGGACAGAGAAAATAAAACCCAGTCAGAACACACTGATCTGATAAAAGCATTCAAGTGGGAGCAAATCTCCTGCATAGGAAATGAGAGGAGACAAGTCGGTTACCTTTCATGGCCACCCTGTTGGTCTTCATGGAGGCGAACACCTGCTCCAGCTTCTCGTTGCTGTCCATGTGCTGCACCTCACTCAGGTGAAACTCCTCAAACTCCACTGGGACGTCAGCCACCTGGAGGGGGATGGAAAGGCAGGTTTAAGGCTAGAAACAAGGAGATAAGACAAAGGGATGAGAAACAGGATGGACATATTGAAGATTAATGAATAAAGGAGTGAGCAAATGGGCTACAATAACTTAAAAATTAGTCTTGTATATTCAGTTATCAATGAACACCGAAAATATTGGATTGAGCTCAGAGAACGCTTGATGCATGGTGCAGGCAATATCAAGACAGTGGGCTCCGTTCCCACATGGGCAACATACTGTGTGTGTTTACTATGTGCGGAAAAGTGACAATCCGGTATCGAGTGTTTAGGTGGGGGGCACCAAGAGAGGTTCATGAGCTTGGGGGTAAGGTGCGGTGAAAGCATAAGTAATAGGATACTTGGAGTGGAATGTGCCAAGGAGATGAGTTAGTTAGCTAAATGTCAACCGAGGGACCAGACATCCACACCAATGCACTCTTAAGGCGCTTTCACATATCTGTGTGATCCGGATCCTGGCACCTTAATACATGCTATAAAGCATGTGTGAAACACAAACAAACCTTGGCTGAAACAAATACTTGACCTGCGTGAGTAGCAGGTTCAAGGTCCAGGACCAGAGTACCAGGTATTGTGACACAGCAGCGCAAGTCACTTGGAACTTTTTGCCCATTGTAAACAAGCTAGCTTGCTAACGCCATGTAGAATATACATTGTCACTAATGCTGCAGGAAACCAAATTTCATATTTGAAAACACCCTTAGACACATCACCTCTCCTGGTCAGACTTAAGGGGAGCCACCATAATGTACATACCTTGAAAACCTCCTTGACAGCAGTCATCAGCTCAGGTCCCACTCCATCCCCGGGCACCATGGTGACCTTGAAGGTGGCATCGGTGCGGGCCGGCGGCGCCTCGGGCACACCCAGACAGGCGGTCATACTGTGGGGCCGGGCAGCCAGCTGCTGCCACCACGGGACAGTGCCAGTCAGGCCCTAGAACAGGACAAAATAGTAAATTAGGCCTACCATAGAAAGTATGCATTATCTGAATGTCTCATCTGATGGCATCACCATTAGCAACACCGTGTCAATACAACTTCAAGACAATGGGGGTTGCTTAGACCAGAAGCATGGTTCCCCCACCAATTACACTAGAAAACTGGACCGTGTTCAGGCATGAAGAACATTCTGAATAAGTGTCATGTACCTTGATGATAGGATAAGGGGGACATAATTCAGAACGTTTTACACTATGAAGCGACAGGCTATAATAATCAATTTGAGCTACCTTTACGCCGGTCTCTCGTATCAGAAGACAGCCCAATTGGTTTATCAGGCTGCAAAAATTAGGTTTAGGCTCGCTGACGCTGTGTGGTCTGAAGCTGATAACACACCATCACAGATAACGTTAGTGTCACAGATTTGTATTGTTCTATCAGTAGCTACTAGCTAGCCAAGTTAGCTAACGCCAGCTATCATCATCCTCCTATCCCTATCGCATTGGTGATTAAATTAATTTATATCAAGCAGTTTCTAATAAAACGGCTGTCCCCAATAGCAACAACGAAGGGTTTTACACGAAACACTTTGTCCACAATTTGATGGCTGTAAACATTATCTACCGACTAACCTTGGTCAAAGTTACAAGGCTCTCTCTTAAGGCAGCAGCCATCGTGATGACCAAACCAACGAGAATGTGAAGGAAATTAACTTTGTCTTTACAGGCTAGAAACGTTGATTATTCTTTGGTGGAATAGTTGGACTGAGCAACCATATGAGCGAGACACAGATGCCACCTAGTGGATTGGAGTTGCAGTTCGTCCTAATAACTTCAGCAGAGTAGACAGTTCAGTCAAATTAGTAGGGCCAAGGAGACCTCTTTAGAAGGGGCAAATATTTGTCCTTTTTCACAGAAATTTGAGACCAAGATGGATGTGGTTACAGAAACCCTGCCACTAATCCTGGAGGGTTGCAATAATGCATGATGTAGTACCAGTTTAAGATTTTGAGACGGGAGGCGTGATTTGAACCTGGCACGCTAGGGTCCAACAGAGCCTGACTTATTGCACTGCTCCAAGAAAGCTAACTCCCTTGGGGAGCAGTATTCTGTTTTTATCGGTCTGAAGGTAAAGAAAGTCACGCTGCATGCTTAGCAAGAACCACTTCTCCCCGATCCAGCTCATACCTGGCTCGAACTTCCGACATCTGCCTGGCAAACACATGGGACCGCCCTCCTAAAGCATTACAACATATTGCGCCACCGAACAAAGCCTTCTTCAAAGGTGCAAGGGGCGACATTTCAGGCTGAGGGATGAGTTTAAAAAATCTCCATCGGCTACATTCACCCCCCAAACTCGCGGTTGATCTGAGCGCAACTGCAGATCCGGGTCACAGAACAATTGCCAAGGACATCACGCTGCTTGCTTAGCGAGTACCACTTCCCCCAAATCCGGCTCATCATACCTGGCTCGAACTCGGGACATCTGCCTTGCAAACACACGTGACCGCTCTGCACTCCAGCACTTTGGATATGAAATGATACAATGACGTGCTATAAATTCTCAGACAACACAAAGATTCCTTGATGCCCTTCCAGACTCCCTCTGCCTACCCAAGGACGTCAGAGGACAAATATCAGTTAACCTGTCTAGGACTGGGGTTCCGCCCCACATTCCACTGAAAAGGCAGCGCGGGAAATTCAAAAATATTTTAAAAAAATATTGAACTTTCACACATTAACAAGTCCAATACAGCAAATGAAAGATAATGTCCGATTTAAAAAAATGTTTTACAGCGAAAACACCACATATATTTATGTTAGCTCACCACCAAATCCAAAAAAGCACAGACATTTCTTTCACAGCAAAGGTAGCTTTCACAAAACCCACAAATAGAGATAAAATGAATCACTAACCTTTGAACATCTTCATCAGATGAGTCATATAACATCATGTTACACAATACATTTATGTTTTGTTCGATAATGTGCATATATATATTAAAAAAAATCTCAGTTTACATTGGCGCGTTACGTGCAGTAATGTTTTGATTCCAAAACATCCGGTGATTTTGCATAAATACTCATAATAAACATTGATAAAATAAGAGGACTGGCCACCCCTCATAGCCTAGTTCCTCTCTAGGTTTCTTCCTAGGTTTTGGCCTTTCTAGGGAGTTTTCCCTCGCCACCGTGCTTCTACACCTGCATTGCTTGCTGTTTGCGGTTTTAGGCTGGGTTTCTGTAGAGCAATTTGAGATATCAGCTGATGTAAGAAGGGCTATATAAATACATTTGATTTGATTTGACTATGAGTTTAAAGCTTTAATTTGAGGTTATTTTCGTCCATATCAGGTGAACAGTTTAGAAATTAAAGCACTCTTTGTACATAGCCACCCCCCCCCCCCCCCCCATTTTAGGGGACCAAAAGTATTGGGACAAATCCACATATTTAAAGTAGGTCAAAAGTTTAGTATTTGGTCCCATATTCCTAACACGCAATGATTACATCAAGCTCGTGACTCTACAAACATGTTGGATGAATTTGCTATTTGTTTTGGTTGTGTTTCAGATTATTTTGTGCCCAATAGAAATTAATGGTAAATAATGTAGTGTGTCATTTTGGAGTCACTTTTTGTTGTAAATAAGAATATAATATGTTTCTAAACACTTCTACATTAATGTGGATGCCACCATGATTATGGATAGTCCTGAATTCGTGAATAATGAGTGAGAGAGTTACAGATGCACAAATATTATACCCCCCCAAAGAAAATACTAAACTCCCGTGTTATTGTAATGGTGCGAGGTTAGCATGTTTTGGGGGTATGCTATTTGTGCGTCTGTAACTTTCTCACTCATCATTATTCACCATTCATTCAGGACTATCCGTAATCATGGTAGCATCCACATCAATGAGGTAGTGTTTAGAAACAGGACTCGCGGCCCAGGACTGAGTTTGGGAAACCCTGTGCGTTAATGACTCAAATGTAAAACATGGAAACCATGTGTTTGATACCGTTTCATTAATTCCGTTCCAGTCATTACAATGAGCCTGTCCTACCTAATTAAGGTGCCACCAGCCGCCTGTGCTGGGGATCCCCCATCCCCACATCCAGTGCTGATGCTTGCATAGCTGTATGAGTGTGTTAGGTTTTAAAATAGTTATTTTTTACCTATTTGTCATCACATCGATTCCATAACCTCTGGGGCAAAGTGTCCTTTATTTACCTTGTTGGGTATCTTCTTGAATTACTTGACTATTCAAGGTAACGTCATTTCCTCGACAGGCAAGTAAGCGCAAGTCTAGTGGGCGACAGCTGCTCGCGTCGAAGCTGAGTTTACTATATATGGGCAAAGCTAGGCATACGGAGAGTGCCGTTCGCTTCCGTGTTTGTGCGATTAGCAGAGTCCAGAACTGCTGGTGGATAAGGGAGGTTTGGCGTTTCATTCATCGGAGGAATTAATACAAAATCTGCGAATATGACCTATGAATTGAGTAAGTCGTTTTATTAGTTTCATTTTTGAAATTATATACATTAAAGATGGACCTTTAATCGTTCCCTCAGTACAAATAGTGCTTCACCACAGAGAAACAGCTAGCTAGCTACTGTAACTACGTGTGTAAGCACTAACCTCGCCCATTCTGCAATTTCAATCACATTTCTTGTCTTGAGACATCACACCGCTGCTAAAGTTCTTCTGTAACTAGGTAAATAGCCACGTATTCATAATTGAGTTGAGTTTCTTCTCATTGGATGGAGCTTGAAAGGGAACCTACTCGATTTTGCCATATTTCCTACAAACAATTTCAATCTCGATTTCTGCACGAAATATGCAACGCATTGTTGACATGTCACTGAATGTGTGTGCGTGATTTTAGTAAGACTACACAGTCGTATGCATATTTTACATTTATCTGCTAACGTGTAGTTAATGAATCAGCTAAAAGCAGAGGTACATGACGGCCTATTTATTGTCTTTGTGACAGAAGGCTATTACAGGTCGTCTGTTATGCATTTCAGAGGCCTGGCATCATACATAATACAAGCAAGTGTCATTTAGTTTGTATTAATTGATTGAAGTATAGTTTTGATTTGTCAGTTTTTACAGCTGCTGTAGGCTGATCTTGATGTGTATGTTATTTACCAACCAAATAGGTCAATGCCTAGACTAACCTGGATGATGATAATAATAATACACACTTCCTTGTCGTTCACACAGAGCATGTATTTGCCAGCCTCCCGCAGATGGAACGAGGAGTTGCCAAAGTCCTTGGTGGAGATCCCAAAGGCAACAACTTCCTCTACACCAATGGGAAGAGTGTCATCATCAGGAACATAGATGTAATTCCTTAAATCAAATGAACATATCACCTGACACATTGTTGGCAGCTGATAACCTGAAACTCACAGGCCTATATTTGGGTGTGTTCATGTACAGTACAACGTGTGAACTGGGCTGGTCAGATTTTATTAAAGGATATAACCTCTTCCCCAGTCTATATTGTGTGTGTGTGAGAACCTGTACTAACGTTCAAGTTTTGCCTTCATCTCTGACAGAACCCTGCCATAGCTGACATCTACACCGAGCACCCTCATCAAGTTACTGTTGCCAAGTACGCTCCCAGTGGCTTCTACATTGCGTCTGGAGGTAGCTAGATAGTTATGTCCTACTTGTTGTGTGTATGTACTGACATGCATGTGTAACTGATAGATGCACGCGCATAGACACTACATGTTAATGTATTTTAATTGTAGTGTTTTTGTCTTTTTTTGTTGTCAGACCCCAGTAAGACTAGCTGTTGGCTAATGGGATCCTAATAAATCATGTCTTATCATAAAACATGCCAAGAAACGAACGCTTTTTCAAATTCACTCAGATCTCATCTGTCAATGGATTTGTCTTAATTGTGAATAGTGACAAGCCCTGTACCTAGTCTTCTCATGCATGTGGTTTCTGTGGAGAACATCTCATTTGCACAAAGCCAAATGGGCAGAGATCATTTTTATGGTAGTGATGCCAAATCTACAATGTTCACATATGTTTCCTACAGATGTGTCTGGTAAGATCCGTATCTGGGACACTACCCAGAAGGAGCACCTTCTGAAGTACGAGTACCAGCCTTTTGGGGGCAAAATCAAGGACATCGCCTGGACTGAGGACAGCAAAAGGATTGCTTGTGTGGGAGAGGGACGTGAGAAGTAAGTCTGTAGGGCCTAGTTCAGACCACATGCAGGACAGGGACATGGTGCCTGTAACGTTATTTTCCAAATAAGAGCTCAGGTTCTGCTAACAGTGCAGCATTTACACTTTGGTGAACAATGATTGTATGTCGTAGAGGATTGTATAAGCTTTAGGTCAGCTGTTAATGCATTACGGGGTGTGCAGGTTTTTGTTCCACATCAGCAATAAGATGTCCATCAATTATAGAATCATGATCAGCTGAATCAGGGTTGTGTTCAGCAGGCATAAGACAGAAACTCTTTTGAAACTAAAATTAACATCCTTAATGGGTATGTTCAGGTGATGCCTCCTTTTTTTCAATTGCTTCCTCCCGTTTTGTCTTCTGAACATGTCCCCAGCATGTTGGGGCAACAGCTCTCAACTGTAGTGGCTAACCCGGTTGTAAACATTCCAGTATCTGACATTAATTGAATATTCAATTACTAGATATTGCTTGAACCCCTTTAAAATGTGATTTTGGGACATGTCAGAAGATGAATTCAAAAACACCCTTCACCCAAGACTTTCATAACTCCCCTAAAACTTGGATAAGGTTGCCTCTTTCATCTATGCACTTATGAATGATTTGCTTCTATCTAGTGAATCGCTGCACATTTTTTTTGCATTGCATCATGTCTTGTCCCACTTTGTAAATGTGTGTGTTCTTCCTTCCAGGTTTGGGGCTGTGTTCCTGTGGGACACTGGCTCCTCAGTGGGCGAGATCTCGGGCCACTCCAAAATCATCAACAGCGTGGACATAAAGCAGACTCGCCCCTACCGCCTCATCACCGGCAGTGATGACAACTGTGGGGCCTTCTTTGAGGGACCCCCTTTCAAGTTCAAGTTCTCAAGCACAGTGAGTGGCCTTTTCTCAATGAGTCTGAACTCATGTGTCTCTGACCTCCTCCTTTTTTAGAAAAAGGTAATCGAGCAGAGGCGGAGAGGGAAAGTGGACAAATGTGCTTGTATGAAATTACTACTCCAATTGTGCATCAGGCAACTGACGTTTACAGGATGTAATCCCAGAATAAATGTATAAATTGACTTCAAATTTAGCTAGTTGTGAAAGACATTTTGAAGATAAAAGGATGAGTAGCATATCGTTTTTAAATGTTTGCAAGCTTTTCTCCTAGAAGAAAGCAATTAGCTGATTCAAAGGGGGGTGGCAGATTTCAGAACTCTTCGGTAAAAGGACTCTGGTAGGATATACTTGTTTCATCGCCAAAAGGAGGCTATTGAGGAGGGGAGGAGAGTCTTCCGTTTGCCTACTAACTAATTGACACTCCACTTGACCACTTATCGGTTTGTGAGTTACAGAGAGAGGGCAGAGTACAGACTTTTCCCCAAATTAGAAAAGGCCAATGTGTCTGACATTTCTGAAGAAATTTGGGAATTGGTTCTGGATTTTTTTTTTGTATTTCCTTTTGGTACTATAGCACTTTTCACTCGGTTAGCCCTGTCGTGAGCACGGGCGGAAGTCATGGTGGGAAAAGTACTCAATTGTCATACTTGAGTGAAAGATACCTTAATAGAAAGTTACTCAAATAAAAGTGAGTCACCCAGTAAATTACTACTTGAGTAAGTCAAAGTATTTGGTTTATAATATATGTAAGTATCAAAAGTATATAAACCATTTTAAAAATCATTATATAAAGCAAACCATACGGCACCATTTTTATTTTTTATTTACGGATAGCCAGGGGCACACCCCAACACCTTTACAAATTAATTAAGCATTTTTGTTTAGTGAGTCCGCCAGATCAGAGGCAGTAGGGATGACCAAAGATGTTTTCTTGATAAGTCTGAATTGGACCATTTTCATGTCTTGCTAAGCTTTCAAAATATAATGAGTTCCATGGAAAATGTATGAAGTAAAAAGTACCTCTTTTTCTTTTCTTTAGGAATGTAGTTATTTAAAATATAAATAGTAAAGTACAGACCCCCAAAAAATGACTTAAGTAGTACTTTACACCACTGGGAAGCCATACATTTGTTGACCATGGAACGTATCAGTGTGTGTAGGAGTCAAGCCAACTTTGGTTTCTTTTTAAAGTGTGAAAGGAGATTTTGACAGTATCTCAGTCACTTAGCTCATGGTGCTGAGCTGCTGATGACATTAGTCTGGTTAACATGTTGCAGATTTTCTCTATTTAAAAAAAGAAAAGTGGAGTATTTCTGATGAGGCTTTAAAGTAGGGCTGGGAATTACCATGGACCTCATGATAGGATATTACCATGATACTTTGGTGCTGATACGATATGTATTGCGACTCACGATTCTCACAAGTCTATGTATTGCAATTCGATACTGCACATTTATTTTGTGACTTGATGTTATTGCTCACCATATGTCTGCTGCTGAGTGACGTGCGAGCCATGAGAAAGTGAGTTTTGATCAGTCATGGAAATAAAGTGCTGAAAACAAATTAGCTCACTGTTTAAAAAGAAGATGGAGAGCAAACTATCAAGGACAAATACTGGAATTGGTGCGGGTACATCCGACTAATATTCTACTGTATCTTTTTTCCCCCCTCCATCTCTAATTTAAAGAGGGTTCCAGAACAGCAAAGAACACTCTGTAGTGAACATATTGAAAATATTGTAGTCAAGGTGAACTACACTCTGGTCTTGGGCCTATGCATTTACAGTTTATTTGGACCCCTTGACCTTTTCCATGTTTTGTTATCTTCTAACCTTATTCTAAAATGGATTAAATGCATTTCTTCCTCATCAATCTACACACAATGACAAAACGAAAACAGTTTTTTGTTGTTGAATTTTTGCAAAAAATAAATAAAACTGACCCTTTGCTATGACACTTGAAATTGAGCTCAGATGCATCCTGTTTCCATTGATCATCCTTGATGTTTCTACAACTTGATTGGAGTCCACCTCTGGTAAATTCAATCGATTGGACTTGATTTGGAAAGTCTCTATATAACCTCCACAGTTGACAGTGTATGTCAGAGCAAAAACCAAGCCATGAGTTCCGAGACAGGATTGTGTCAAGGCACAGATCTGGGGAAGGGTACCAAAAATGTCTGCAGCATTGAAGGTCCCCAAGAACACAATTGCCTCCATCATTCTTAAATGTGAGCAGTTTGGAACCACCAAGACTCTTCCTAGAGCTGGCCGCCCGGCTAAACTGAGCAGTTCAGGGGAGAACGGCCTTGGTCAGGGAGGTGCCCAAGAACCGGATGGTCACTCTGACGGGGCTCCAGATTTCCTCTGTGGAGATGGTTGTCCTTCTGGACGGTTCTCCCATCTCTGCCGCACTCCACCAATCAGGCCTTTATGGTAGTGGCCAGACGGAAGCCACTCTTCAGTAAAAGGCACATTGCAGCCCGCTTGGAGATTGCCAAAAGGCACCTAAAGTTCTCTGAGACCATGAGAAACAAGATTCTATGGTCTGATGAAACCAAGATTGATCTCTTTGGCCTGAATGTCAAACATCACGTCTGGAGGAAACCTTGCACCATCCCTACGGTGAAGCATGGTGGTGGGAGCATCATGCTGTGGGGATGTTGTTCAGTGACTGGGAGACTAGTCAGGATTGAGGGAGAGATGAACAGAGCAAAGTACAGGGAGATCCTTGATGAACCTGCTCCAGAATGCTCAGGACCTCAGACTGGGGCGAGGTTCACCTTCCAACAGAACAATGACCCACACAGCCAAGACAATGCAGGAGTGGCTTCAGGCCAAGTCTCTGAATGTCCTTGTGGCCAAGCCAGAGCCCAGACTTGAACTTAATCAAACAGCTCTTGAGCGACCTGAAAATAGCTGTGCAGCAACGCTCCCCATCCAACCTGACAGAGCTTGAGAGGATCTGCAGATAAGAATGGGAGGAACTCCCCAAATACAGGTGTGCCAAGCTTGTAGCGTCATACCCAAGAAGACTCGCTGCCAAAGGTGCTTCAACAAAGTACTGAGTAAAAGGTCTGAATACTTATGTAAATGTTATTTCAGTTAATTTAAAATGTTGCTTACATTTTATAAAAATCAGTTTTTGCTTTGTCATTATGTGGTATTGTGTGTAGATTGCAAAATTTATTTTAGAATAAGTCTAACGTAACAAAATGCGGAAAAAGTCCAGGGGTTTGAATACTTTCCAAATGCACTGTACATTCCTGACTACTTTTGAGTGGTTCTCAGTTTCTCAGGATCAGTGTTTTATGTACTTTCACATGTCAACTTCATTCCTACATTTTGAAAGTGTGAATAGGGGAAGTACAGACTGACCTCAACTTATTCAATAAGTATCCTTTTTGGGGAAAAAAAGGTGGTGCATTATGCTTAGCAAACACTACCTGCCTTGGAGCAGTCAGCTTTTTTGCAGTTTTGGAATGATGTGTCTGGACTAGAGGTCGACCGATTATGATTTTTCAATGCCGATACCGATTATTGGAGGACAAAAAAGCCGATGCCGATTTTTATAAACATTTTTTTTTTATATATATATCATACACACACACATTTTTGTAATAATGACAATTGCAACAATACTGAATGAACAATGAACACTTTATTTTAACTTAATATAATACATAAATACACACACGCACACAGCTCTGAAGTGACAATGATACTGAAGAGTCTGCTTAGGAGACAAATACTCTCAACTGTTTGAATAAAAATAGAGTTTAAGTTACCTGTGATGAATGTTGAAAACAAACTTTAATTTCTATATGCAGGAAATCCTATTTTAATAATGGGCATGGTAAGAATTGACGACCAAAGTGCGAGTCATAATTCCATGACACCTAGCAAAATCTGAAAAGCGGTTCCTTCATTTATTCCATAGGATATTTTTAGATTCACTTAAAATAAGGTCTGTGTTTCGTGTAGGCTTACATCACCGTGCCAATTTTATAACTGTGTAGATATCCATAGGACAAGGTAACTCTGATCAATATTGGCTAAATATAAGCGAAGATAAAAAAAATTGTAGAGTGGATTTATGAAAATATGTTGACAAACGTTACCTTATCCTAGTGCGATTTACACGGGTATCAAAACGTCGAGGCGGTTTAAGCCTGCACGAAACACAGACCTTATTTGAAGTAGATCAAGACATTCTCTATGGAAGACATGAACGGTGAAATAACGAAGGAACCACTTTCAAATTCAGCCGCAAGTTATTGCAGGAATTATAACGCGTCGACTAATCTGGAAACTATCACCTCAAACAAAACGTTTATTCCGTTCCGTATTTTATCTAACGGGTGGCATCCATGAGTCTAAATATTCCTGTTACATTGCACAACCTTCAATGTTGTCATAATTACGTAAAGTTCTGGCAAATTAGTTCGCAAAGAGCCCAAACTGTTGCATATACCCTGACTCTGCGTGCAATGAACGCAAGAGAAATGACACAATTTCACCTGGTTAATATTGCCTGCTAACCTGGATTTCTTTTAGCTAAATATGCAGGTTTAAAAATATATATACTTGTGTATTGATTTTAAGAAAGGCATTGATGTTTATGGTTAAGTACACATTGGAGCAATGACAGTCATTGATTGTTTTTTTTATAAGATAAGTTTAATGCTAGCTAGCAACTTACCTTAGCTTACTGCATTCGCTAACAGGCAGGCTCCCCGTGGAGTGCAATGTAATCAATGCAAGATTGGATCCCCCGAGCTGACAAGGTTAAAAATCTGTCGTTCTGCCTCGTTCCTAGGCCGTCATTGAAAATGAGAATGTGTTCTTAACTGACTTGCCTAGTTAAATAAAGGTGTAAAAAAAAAAAACGTCAAATCGGCGCCCAAAAATACCGATTTCCGATTGTTATGAAACCTTGAAATCGGCCCCGATTTTAATCGGTCGACCTCTAGTCTGGACTAGGGTTCGCTACAGGCTGCCACCAGTCCCTGTTTGTGGTCTTGGGCCAAGTCCATACACATTTAGTGCTTACAAATCCACATTTGAGTCCCATTGCTAATTTAGCAAAAATATTGGGGGGGGGGGGGGACAACAATCAATACATTACAGAATTAAAACCTACAATTCAACGTGATCCAGCCTAAAAAAAAAAAAGCATTTACACTCCTCTGTAACAGATATACTTATTAAGCACATGACCTCACTCGTAGAGATTAAATCACTTCTGCTGTAGTGCTGAACATTACCATTTGGTCTATTAGTTAGGAAGGATGCAAATGGGATACCCCTTTCAATCAGTAATTTTAAAACTATATGCGGTCAAACGAGGCAAGATAGTGTTATCTATTTGTCAGAATGTTGCAGTCTCCATTCAAGCACATCCTGATTCCGCTAATCTCATACTCCTTGATAGTCATTAAGAAGCTAGGGGGCAGTATTTTTATGTTTGGAATAATAACATTCCCAAAGTAAGCTGCCTATTTCTCAGGCCCAGATGCTAGAATATGCATATAATTGGCAGATTAGGATAGAAAACACTTTAAAGTTTCCAAAACTGTCAAAATATTGTCTGTGTATAACAGAACTGATTTTGCAGGTGAAAACCGGAGGAAATCTAACCAGGAAGTGCCTCTTATTTTGAAAAATCCCTGTTCCATTGCCTGCCTTTCCTCCATTTAAAGCGATATCAACCAGATTCCTTTTCCTATGGCTTCCACAGGGTGTGAACAGTCTTTAGACATAGTTTCAAGCTTTTATTCTGAAAAATGAGCAAGATTTATCACATCGTGTCAGTGGACTGCCAGATGTCCTTCGATTAGTTCATGCGTGCGACAGTGGTAGCTAGACATTTTCTTTCTCTCTTGTATTGAATAGTTTACCTTCCGGTTGAAATATTATCGATTTATTTATGTTAAAAACAACCTGAGGATTGATTATAAAAAATGTTTGACATGTTTCTGCGAACTTTACGGATACTATTTGGAATTTTTGTCTGCCTGTCATGACCTGCACGAGCCTGTGGATTACTCATCAAAACGCGCCAACCAAATGGAGGTTTTTGGATATAAAAATAATCTTTATCGAACAAAACATTTATTGTGTAACTGGGAGTTTCGTGAGTGCAAACATCCGAAGATCATCAAAGGTAAGTGATTCATTTTATTGCTATTCTGACTTTCGTGACCAAGCTACTTTGCTGCTAGCTGTTTGTAATGTTGTCTACTGATCGATGTCCTCACACAAACGCTTGGTTTGCTTTCGCTGTAAAGCTTATTTTCAAAATCTGACACGACAGGTGGATTAACAACAAGCTAAGCTGTGTTTTGGTATATTGCACTTGTGATTTCATGATATTAAATATTTTTTGTATTTTAATTTTAATTTAGCGCTCTGCAATTCAGCGGATGTTGCCGAAAATGATCCCGCTAAAGGGATCTGTGCGCCAAGAGTTAAGAGCATTGCGTTTAGATCAAGTATTTTGGCACTGACTTCCTTTTGATATTCACGCTGCTATGTTTTGTTGTGTTTTTTGGTGCCAGTCTGAGCTCCATGTAGGCTTTTTCCCATGAAGTTTCATCAGAGACTACGGAATAATTGAGACTTATGAGATCTACTATATGGGTGTCACTGCTGGTTGAAAAGGGAACCTTATGTAACGAAACAACTGAAATTCCTCTGAAGAATTTCTGCAAAGGGTCTCCAGAAGTAGGTTGTCCCTTCTGTTTGTGTATATTCTCTGTTTTAAAAGAGAATGGGTTTGTAGAAAGTTGGATCAATGAGTTAGTCAGGTAACTGTCAAATTACTTGCAATATTTAAGAGACTTAAACTTGACAGTATAATTGATAGACAACAACCAATATACAAATGTAGCTTAAATTAACCAGAAAATCATTAGTTAATAGTCCTTCTTTTTGGAAAAGCTCAAGTCTCTAACAATCTCCTACCCCATCCTAGGACCACAGCCGGTTTGTCAACTGCGTGCGTTTCTCTCCAGACGGGAACCGCTTCTGTACAGCTGGCGCTGATGGTCAGGTGAGTCCGCTAGCTACCAGAGCTGCTCCATGGTCAGGGACCCAGCATCACTAAGGTGGTCTCAGAACCCACCACAGTTGGCCGGACATTGACAGCCTGTCTTAATTCTTCTAGCATTGTATTTTATACTGAACAAAAATATACACGCAACATGTAAAGTGTTAGTCCCATGTTTCATGAGCCGAAATAAAAGATTTCAGACATTTTCCATATGCTCAAAAAGCTTATTCTATCAAATTTGGTGCGCATTTCTTTTGCCAAGATAATCCATCCACCTGACAGGTGTGGCATATCAATAAGCTGATTAAACAGCATGATCATTACACAGGTGCACCTTGTGCTGGGGACAAATGTCCACTCAAAGGTTGTCACACAATGCCACAGATGTCTCAAGTTGAGGGAGTGTGCAATTGGCATGCTGACTGCAGGAATGTCCACCAGAGCTGTTGCCAGAATTTAATGTTCATTTCTCTACCATAAGCCGTCTCCAACGTCATTTTAGAGAATATGGCAGTACACCCGACCGGCCTCAACCACAGACCACGTGTAACCACGCCAGCCCAGGACCTCCACATCTGGCTTCTTCACCTGCGGGATCGTCTGAGAACAGCCACCCGGACAGCTGGTGAAACTGAGGAGTACTTTTGTAATTAAGCCCTTTTGTGGGGAAAACAAATTCTGATTGGGTGGGCCTAAGCCCACCCATGGCTGCCCCCCTGCCCAGTCATGAAATCCGTAGATTAGGGCCTAATGAATTTATTTCAATTGATTTCCTTAAATAAACTGTAACTCAATTGTTGAATGTTGCGTTTTATTTTTGTTCAGTATATTTTAGTGAATGTGTGTGGTGGAGGGGGATTAGAAGTACAGTAGAAAACAGCTGTGACTCAGTACATTGTCAGATACTTTCCAGTGAACCGACAATTGCTGACTGGAAGGCAGTAGTAGACAAGTGTTTCTACGTGGCTCTTGAAATTCAATTTTACCCTACAGTACTGGTTCTAACTAGAAGTGTCACATTGCCCTGTTTTCCTAGATCTTCCTATACGACGGAAAGACTGGCGAGAAGCTTGGGGCTCTGGGCGGAGCGAAGGCCCACGAAGGAGGAGTCTATGCCGTAAGTATCTCGACGGCTTTTACGGAGTTTCTCTTATCGTTCAACTTTGCCTGGTGGTTTGAGACATGTAGGCATTGGGTTTTTACTTTAGCCTCCTGAGAATGGAAAAGTATTTTTCCTCTTCAGCATAACTTGTCAGGCTTCACTGCTGAGGGTTGAACACCCAGTCAAGATTAAAGCTGCCATGCAGTTGCTAGAGGGACTTGAACGTAAACAAACTAAATGGATGCTTTCCTTTTCAAATTAGAAGTGCAATGTGTTCCTGTGAAAAAGAAGTCAGACTTTCTTGTACCCCCTGCATTTTAAAACATCACTCCTCTATTTCACTTTGCATGCCCCCAACAATATTTGATTTCTAGGAATTTTAATTGGTGATTGAGTATAACAACATAATTAGACTGTATCTAATGTATTCCATCACTGGCATATCTGAACTGGGATTCTAACCCATGACATGCAATGCAGTGTTGGAATGTCTAGCTCCAGTGTGACTACTTCAGGTCTCAGGAAGACCGTAGTGACTAACTTAGCCATCTGCTTAATAAAATGCTTGGGACTGTACATTTTGCGGCACCGGTTTCTTCTGAAAGCATTGTGATAACCGACAGTGATGTGATGCCTATTTGTCACCCTGGGTCCACTCCTTCCCTCTGTTCTCCTTCAGGTGAGCTGGAGCCCTGACAGCTCCCAGCTCATCTCTGCCTCGGGTGACAAGACTGTGAAGCTGTGGGATGTGGGCACCAGCATGGCCCTCACCACCTTCAACATTGGCACCGACGTCATGGACCAGCAGCTGGGCTGCCTGTGGCAGAAGGACCATCTGCTCAGCATATCCCTGTCGGGCTACATCAACTACCTGGATAAGAGCAACCCCGACCGGCCGCTCCGCACCATCAAGGTAAGCCTAAACCTTCTTTCACACTACAGGGTTTTCAGAATGCAATATGGTGTAGTGTGAACACAACTTAGAGTTGGCGATTGAGGGTCAGGGCTTGAGGGTGTTTAATATTTTATTATTTTTTACAATTTGGACACAACTGGCAGGCTTAATCTCCTGATATTGATGCTCTGCACAGAAACGGTCCCTAGCTGACTTAGCTTATCATGATGTCTACAAACATTCTTTGTCCTGATCACATAATCTGCCTTTAAAATAGTCTTCAAGTCACTTGTTATTCAAAACAAGCACTTAGTTCAGTAACAGGAAAGGAGATGGCATACAAGTGGTTGTCAGCATTCCTCAAAATTAAATAGTTAATTTTGACAGTTTGCTAGAGACCCATGAAATTGCACATTGATTGGAAATGCTAAATTCGTGCCAAAACTGAAAGTATCACAACTGCGACACTTGAGTCAAATAGAATGCTCTTAACTATTTGATGACTGTGCTAAACAAATCTCTCACATTGTGCCTTACAGGGTCACAGCAAATCCATTCAGTCCTTGACAGTTCACAAAAACAAGGGGCGGGCTTACATCTACTCTGGCAGCCATGACGGGCACATCAATATCCTTTCACTGGGAAAATGAAGGCATGCTGTGTCAACACTGAGGCATATTAATGATGAACTGTGCTTTCTACACAGTCCATTTCCCCTGAATGAATGGGGCTTATCTAGATGGTTGGCATTTGGAACACAAGGAGCCTAATAAATGCTAATAGTCAAAGCCTTGTGTATTCATAATCCAGTAGCAACATTGGCACCTAATGAAGACTCACATAAAATGTAATAGCCACGTCTGCTTATATTCCATTACATAAATGTACTGCACATAACTGCTGCGAATGTCCTTGTATCCATCTGTTAGTTTAACAAGAGGCCCACACCACCAATGTTCTGGTCCCTTGCGTTAGTTAAGCTCATGTTAAGATCTGCTCTGCTGCCCTCTCCTGGTGACAGTCAGACACGATCCTTAACTGTGGCTTCCACATTACTGGGATGCGGAGACCGGGGAGAACGACTGCTTCTCAGGGAAGGGCCACAGCAACCTTGTCACCAAGATGGCGGTGGACGAGGCCGACCAGCTGGTGACCTGCAGCATGGATGACACGGTCCGCTTCACCAGCGTGACAAAGAAAGAATACAGGTGGGTCCAGAAGTGTTCTATATGTAACCGATGTGAAATGGCTAGCTAGTTAGCGGTGGTGCTCGTGTTTCAATTGGTGACGTCACTCGCTTGGAGACCTTGAAGTAGTGGTTCCCCTTGCTCTGCAAGGGCCGCGGCTTTTGTGGAGCGATGGGTAACGATGCTTCGTGGGTGACTGTTGTGTGCAGAGGGTCCCTGGTTCGTGCCCGGGTCGGGGCGAGGGGACGTACTAAAGTTAAACTGTTACATATACTTAGTGTAGAAGATGAGATTAAAAGACAGATTTCACTGAAATATTTATCAGTTCTCTCTTATCTCTAGTGAGGGTAGCTTTGTAATAATACTGCTTCCTTATGATGAGATTCACTTTTTGTCATTGGACAAGATAGCTGTTGTGATGTCGTACTTTCGGTATGTTCATTCGTAAACCAATAGTGACATGTATATTTGACACCTCCTGTTCACTGGACATGCTACCTTGTCCTGGACCTGCTGTTTCAACCCTCTCGCTCTCACCTGCTGTCTTGACCTCTGAATGCTCGCCTATGAAAAGCCAACTAACATTTACTCTGGAGGTGCTGACGTGTTGCACCCTCTATAACCACTGATTATTTGACCTTGCTGGTCATCTATGACCGTTTGAACGTCTTGAAGAACGATCTGGCCTTAATGGTCATGTACTCTTATCTCTACCTGGCACAGACAGAAGAGTGTGGTTTCTTCCTAGGTTCCTGCCTTTCTAGGTATAAATGCTGCAGCTGCATTACTTGCTCTTTGGGGTTTAAGACTGGGTTGCTGTATAGCACTTTGTCTTCTGCTGATGTAAAAAGGGCTTTATAAATACATTTGATTGAACACTATTAATGATATTGGAAAGGGCAGAGGTGAGACCAAGTCATTGTTTTACAAGTCACAAGTAAGTCTTAAGTCTTAGCACTCAAGTCCCAAGTCAAGACAGGCAAGTCTCAAGTCCTAAACTGAGTTTTGAGTCCTAAACAAGTCATAATGTGCTCTTCACCAAATGTAATGCCATTTCATATTTTTAACAAAGGTAATAGTTAGTATTACATTTACGCAAATCATGAATGCTTTTAAAAAATAACTATTTATTACTTTCCAAATAAACAAACATATTTCCATGGAACTACATGGGTAGCCATGAGAAAGAACCCCCCCCCCCCCCCCCAATAGTGATCGAGGATCGCAATCGGGCGACTTAAGCTTGTACACAATCGCCCAACCTTACCACACACACACTCTCTGTGTGGTTACAGTAGGCTAACGTATGTCAATGGTTTTAGGAACAGCAGTAACATCAGGCAGGATTTAGGCTACCAACTGCCCAGCCAGCTGTAGCTCAGTCTTGGGTGCACTGATCACGTACCCGCACTGACTGACTGTGTGGAGGCTCATTGATTTAACGTCACGTTAGCCTACACTAGTAAAGTAATAAAATATATAGCTGTCGGCTATATTAGCCACAACTTACCGTTCTTTGTGCAGCTTCAAATGTCGAACAAAGTTGGAAATTGTTGCGCCTCCGTCTACTTTTCTTCCCGCATGTTTTGCAAGTTGCAATCCATTTTTTGATACAGCGTCGTCTTTATATCCGAAAATAAAAATGTTTGGGTATCATCTTTCCAAGGGCTCCATCTGAATTCACACGCCGACGTTCCTCTGCACTGCCACGCACAACTTTTTCTCAGCTGGCACAATTTGATTGGCTGCTGTCCGATTCAAACTGTAATCCGTTAAATGAGGAGTTGATGCGCTGCACACTTTTTTTAATAGCACCATTTTTTTATATTTGGGCTTGGAGAGTGTCAAGTCATAAGGCAGAAATCCAAGTCACGAGTCATTAGTGTTAGTCGAGTTGCAAGTCATCATATTTGTGACTCGAGTCCACACCTCTGGGAAAGGGTATGTTCAGTTAATAGTTAATCTATTGACATGTTGATTTCTCCCCCCCCCCCCAAGACTTAAAGGGCCATGTTATTTGAAAACGATTGCATAGCTCGGTTTCCATCCAATTAGCGATATATCAATATTCTAAAGTGTGCAAGAAAATGTGAATGTTTCCACCAAACTGAGTTGTTGCAGAGAAAAATCAGTGCGGGATGACGTAGTGCACACAATGTACTTTTTCACTTAAGTTTTCATGTACCGAATAAAAAAAAATCTGAAGTGTGTTTCCGTCACATTTTCAACTCTACTGGTAGCTTTGTCACAACTATTGCATTAAATAGCAAATGTGCCCATTCTGATCTTGCCTTGTGCGCTCTAGCCAACAGTTTGCAGGTAGACTGTGCTGATAGGCTAGTCTACATGAGATTATGGGTAAATTCAATAATATTTTTATTTTTCCAACGGCAGTTGAGCATTGATCATAATGTCAACAAAATAAGACCCTAGATATTTTTTGGACAGCAGCATCAAGCTCATTACCGTGCACTTTCACCACCCTGTGAAGTTCAGAGTCCTAGTGGGAGGACCACACACCATATTATCGTATGACTCCAAGTTTACTTCGATATGATGGTTATTATATCAATGTTTGCACATAAAGGCGTCCGCCGTCATTTCACGCGTAATTGACAACACAAAGTTCTGACCATGTCGAACTAACAAATTCTGTTGCCATTTATAAAATTGCACTAACTTCATGTTTCTTTTTTTTTTTTATAGGGTATGACTTTACTCGCATACTTGTGGCTGGAAACGTGGTTACTAACAGTTTGTTTTTGCAGTGCTTCCAACCTGGTAAAGATGGACGTCCAGCCTAAACATGTTTCCGTAGCAACAGGGGGGCTCACATTGGCCGTGTGCATTGGACAGGTAAAAACATATTTTCCTAATGTGTGCCAACTCATGTCATTCAGGCATCATAGCATGGCAGACATTGTTGTCAATACAAATAAGTATTTTGTGTTATTCATATATGGGTGACACCATTAAATTGTCTGTTCTGGATAGTGTTAATATTGACTGTGTGGTCGTCAGGTGGTGTTGCTGAAGAACCAGAAGAAGGTGTTCACGCTGGACAGTCTGGACTACGAGCCTGAAGCAGGAGCCATCCACCCAGGGGGCAGTACTGCGGCAGTGGGCGGGGCAGTAAGTATAAGCTATAATAGTTCCAGTTCAAATTAAGTTGCTATATGTAGTGTGGGATCAAAAATAATGGAATGTCAAGGTCTATTTGATCATGCTGTCAAGGTCTATTTGATGCTGGTTAGGCTTCTTCGGTTTTATAGCAGAGGATATGCTTAATATGAGCAGCTGAGAAATAAATATAAGAACACGTATTAAACTCTAAGTATTAGCCACTGTTTGAAGAGCATGGTCTCGCAGTGCGACAGGTGATATTCCACCCAAACTCTCTGTACCATGGTCTCTCCAACCCTGTTCCTCCAGCTCCTCAGTGCTTAATTTGGGAAACCAAGTGAAATCTTTTCGGCACATCGATAGATTTAGTTGCGAAAACATGTTACTAACTGTTGACAGCACCTTTACTCCCTCGAGAGAAGCAATTTTTACTGCGGCCATGACTCATGACTGCCGTGTGGCGGTAATATGGTCACCGCTACAGCTCTAGTGATCACAGTATTCAGAACATAACCAAATAGCATAATTTACGTTACTGTAAGACAAACACCACTGCATTCAATCATGCAGAATAATTCAAGTTAACGGTGAAACATCTTTCTGCATAGTAACCATTTTGATCTCAATCAGTTTTATGGGATATGTATTTAGATCTTGGAGTTATACAGTTTCAAATTTTAGAGCAGATTGTCGTTAACAAACTGTAGCATAGCCAAATACCTGTGTATTTTGCCAAGTGGCGAGCGCTGTTGCGTTTTGGCCACATTAGAGCGAAATGTGGTGGTTTTGTCTTACAATGACGTTATACTGTGCTATTTGGTTCTGTTATGAATACTGTGATTGTGTGATCTTGCAGACATTAATAAAGTTAGATCAAAGGAGCACCATGACAGTTTTCCTGAATAGCCTGATTATACACATGCACTTAATGTGATACGCAGAAGCTCCAGATCTTTTGGTGCAGCTGACTAAAGATCCCAAGAAGTTGGATCCACAGCCACTCTGCACTATTAACAAGTGCTATGAAACTCTGAGGGAATGACACTGTTGTTCAACTGATTGCTGATTTTATTTAGGTGTTGTTCGGATCTAACTACTCAATATTCCTCCCCTTGTCCATAGTATTTCTTTGACACCTCTCTCCCTCCTCCCGGCAGGATGGGAAGGTCCGCTTGTATTCTGTCCAAGGCAACACTCTGAAGGATGATGGGAAGAGCATGGAGGCCAAAGGGCCAGTCACAGACATGGCCTACTCAAAAGACGGAGCCTACCTGGCCGTCACTGACGAGAAGAAGGTCGTCACAGTTTTCACCGTGGCGGATGATTACTCGGTATGCAGTCTCTCACGCATCCATCTCAAGCAAAATTTGCTAAAATTACCTATTAACATGTCCCATATTGATTGTCCTGAATGCTCAAATTATGTACAATAAATATATCCTAAAGCCCAATGAACAGCAAATGCCATTTGGGTTTGTGAATATCAGTCGGTGGTAGTGTAATGCATACAATCAATTTAAGTGTGAGTGGAGACTTTTAATGTTACATGTTGGATTCTGTATCCATTTCTGTTTATCCCCCTCCTACAGGTCAAAAATGATTTTTATGGACACCACGCTAAAGTAGTTACCTTGGCCTGGTCCCCCGACAATGAGCACTTTGCCAGCGGTGGAATGGACATGATGGTCTACGTTTGGACAGTGAATGATGCAGACAAGAGGCTGAAGATCCCAGGTGAGGGGGAAAATTGCTTTCAGAGAGCAAAGGTGGCATGTGCACACACCCACAGAGAGAAGTATCTGGAGTTATTTAAATCCTCTCTTTGTCATCGTATTCAGATATTTGAAGTCATGGAAACTGAGGATGTTGCTGGGATAATGTGTCACCATTCTCGACTGTGGGATGGGGTTTTAAACTGCTGATCTTTCTGTAGCAACCATTTTGAGCTGGTAGCTAAATCTACCATTTTGTGCAGGTAGTTCAATTTGTCAGGACAACAAATGTTAATATTACAAAAAGGACGGGGGAGGTGTTGGGATAATAGAAAAAAAAATCAAATTTTTAGTGTCTGTGATAACTGGCGAAGTATCTTGTACCATTGCTGCAGAATTTCCCCAATGTTCCCAAATGTCATTATTTTCACCACCGCTAGATGGCAGTATCCTCCTTATACACCGTCATTCTAGAGCAGCCTTAAAGTGTGGACCTGTTAATGGTGGGTCGTGACGTGTCAGAGTAAATTCATAATTATTTCTTTCATTACTGGAATTGATTTGGCCAAGTGCATCTGCGGTCTCTGCTCAGTTTGGCAGCTGTGTGAGAGGGTGATGCCCGTGTGCTTTGCGGTTTACCACATTCTTTCCCCCTGTAGTTTTCTTGATCACTCCGTGACACACACTGCAGCGCTGTCAGCCACTGACTTGTCAGTCCCACTCGCCATCACTCACCGCTGTTATCAAATGGACTCATGCTAGCCACAAGTTCTGACTGAGCTCAATTGTTATGAAACGGATATACAGCGATGAGTTTCTCTCTTTCATACAAACTTATAACGAGGAGCGCCCACAATGTGTTTTGAGCGGTGAAGTGCTTAGTAATGGCTATCAAAACAAACAAATTATTAAAACGACACGTCCTGACCAAACATCCACAGCATGATGGTAAACCCAGGGAGTTCTTTGAGAACAGGGCAGAATGCTTCAGAAAACAGTGCTTCGACAGTGGAAAATTTTAAGTCTGCTAGCAAGGCATTGTTGTAATTTTATAATAGGTGATGATGAGCAGAAATAAGGGAGTACGAACTCATCGTAGATGTGAGTTTCTCTTTCAAACAATCCCCTGGCCTTGTACACAGGTAGTAGCTAACATTCACCAAATCAAGCTAGCTACTGATAGTGCAACCCTAGTAACAGTACAGAGGAAACATGATCAGGCCTACTGTACATCTTACTGTCAAAATTATTTAAAACAAGTCTAGGTTGGAACTGTTGCTGTTAAAATACAATAATTTAAATTCTTAACTGGATTAAACAGAGGCAAGATGCTTTTTGAGGCAAACACCCAGTTGTAGGTTGTTCATCTACAGCAGGAAGCGGTCTCCTGTCTGACTGAGAAAGCAGTAGGTGTTCTGGTCCAGTTTGGCACCACATACCTATGTGAGTCGGGGTTCACAACTCTGACATACTTAAAAAAAAAAAAAAAAAAGTACAGGAAGAGTATGACCTCAGTGTTGCACTTGCAAAACAGAGCCCAGAATATACATGTTTCCTGGTCTACAGAGGTGATCAATCAGTTTATTCCAGTTCAGAATATACATGTTTCCTGGTCTACAGAGGTGATCAATCAGTTTATTCCAGTTCAGAATATACATGCTTTTTGAAAACTTCAACCAGCCACACCTCTCATTAGGACTCTGTGTGGTTTACATCTGTGTGATGTGATCAATCAGTTTATTCCAGTTCAGAATAAAAATATGTATTGTATTTTAACAGCAACAGTTCCTAGACTTTCTTTCAACAATTTCTACAGTAAGATGTACAGTAGGCCTGGTCATTTTTCATCTGTACTGTTAGTGCAACCCTATCAAACTGAGCCTGTGTGTTCTGTTGTACATCTGTGATGTGTTCGATCTGTTTTATTCCAGTTCAGAATGAAAAGGATTTATTTTGACAGCAACATTTCCAACTTAGACAGATGTGTAAGAGTGTCTTTTAATCCATGTTCTAGGGATACATTCAAATGCTCACACTTTCCAGTGGAAAACCATATGCTCAAGTTTTTAGCAGCAACACATACTGTATATTCACGCCCAATTTTTTAAATGTTAGCCATATGACATCGCTTGATAACTAGTGTCACTGTAAAATGACTGTTCTCTTATTCCTTTCCACAGACGCCCACAGGTTGCACCATGTCAGTGGCCTGGCCTGGATAGATGAGCACACGCTAGTGACTACCTCCCATGATGCCAGCATCAAGCAGTGGACTCTAAAATTCTGATCTGTACAAGAACGGATCATTAGGGACAAGGACTACTGTAGACCGCTCTCTCCCTCTTACTCTTATAATATTGTATGTATCTAATTGATGGTCTCTTGTCAGCAACCCCTGAAATTGTCAATTGTCGGTCATTGCAGTCCCAACGCAGTCTTTTTCTTTGATTCTTTTAAATGGTTCACTAATGCAGGAACAAAGAAAAATAACCCAAATAGCTGCATTTATATCAAGCTTTTCTGGTCAAGGAAACCAATTGTAAGCTCAACATTCCAGAGACAACAGCTTTATGTCAGTTCAACCTGACATGCCTGTGTGTTTGGAGGGTTGTTTCATCTGAACTCTGTTAACTCGGGAATGAAAACATTTATGGGGGGAAAAATTATCCTTATTGACAATGGAGGTATATTTCAGTTACATTCCTGAATGGGATTGAGTTGCGAATGAATGGCCCTCCGATTGTGCTTGCCTGTTAGTTCATGTTTTCAGCCGAGGTTGATGTTACCATTTGTATGGGAGTGGGTATTTAGCTTTTTTTTTTTCTTGGCCTCTCTCTTTGACTCCATAACGTCAATGTCTTTCAGAATGATTTCTAGTTGGAACAAATGTGATTGGGAGAGCAATAGTAGGAACTTAAAACAAGAGAGAAATGAATCATGTGTACAATCAAAATGCGGTGTATTCAATGAATCTCCTGTACTGTTGCCATTTTTTCTTTTTGGCTCACGATGTTCCCGTCTTATACTTTTTACCTTTTCCCCCTTTTTTTTTTAAATATTTTTTTTTTGATGCTTCCACTTTTTCTTAAGGGTGGATATGATTTAATAATATTAATGACAATAAAACAAACGTTACTCATTTCTAGCAACTCATGTCCATTTCGTGCTACTCATGTTTAAAGCAATACTGCGAGTTTCTGTCAATTAATTGTGGATACCATTTCTATGTATCTGCGTGCAGTATGAAGGAAGTTAGAGTTAGTTTCGCTAGCCAATGCCAACTAGCTTTTGTGGAATGACTGGGAATCAACAGGTACCAGACCTGGGTTCAGATACTATTTCAAATATCTCAATTACTTTCACATACAATGCCTATAGAAAGTCTACACCCCCTTGAACTTTTCACATTATGCTGCCTTAAAATTACAATTAAATCCATTTGATCTATTTAAATCCCTTTTTAGATTTAAATTTTATGTCAATGATCTACACACAATACTCATGCCAAAGTGTAAAAAAAAAAATCCTTAATGTTAAAAAAAAGAACCCCCATTTATCTTGATTTAGATAAGTATTCAACCCTCTGAGTCAATACATGTTAGAATCTTTGGCAGTGATTACAGCTGTGACACTTTCTGGGTAAGTCTCTCTCTAAGAGCTTTGCACACCTGGATTGTACAATATTTGTGCATTATACTAAAAATTATTCAAACTCTGTCAAGTTGGTTATTGATCATTGCTAGACAACCATTTTCTTGCCATAGAATTTCATGGCTTTTAAAAATATATATTTTTGTTATAAAGCTCAAACTGTAACTAGGCCACTCAGCAACATTCAATGATGTGTTGGTAAGCAACTCCATTGAAGATTTGGCCTCGTGTTTTACGTTATTGCTGCTGAAAGGTGAATTTGTCTCCCAGTGTCTGTTGGAAAACAAACTAACCATATTTTCCTCTAGGATTTGGCCTGTGCTTAGTTCAGTTTATCCTAAATAACTCCCTAGTCCTTGCTGATGACAAGTATACCCATTACATGATGCAGCCGACACTATGCTTCAAAATAAGAAGTTGTACTCGTTTCGGGCAAATCCAACACCACACAAGGCTTTGTTCATTTTCTTTGCCACATTTTTTTTATAGTTTTACTTTTGTGTGTTATTGCAGCTGACTGAATATTTGTTTCTTTACCCCTTTTAAAAAATAAAATAATTGCCCCCAATTTTGTGGTATCCAATTGGTAGTTAGGACCAGACTATCACTGCAACTCCCGTATGGACTCGAGAGGCGAAGGTCGAGAGTCGTGAATCCCTGGGGCGGCAGGTAGGTTAGTGGTTAGAGCGTTGGGCCAGTAACCGAAAGGTTGTTAGATCGAATCCCCGAGCTGACAAGGTAAAAATCTGTCCCTGAACAAGGCAGTTAATCCACTGTTCCTAGGAACAAATTCTTATTTACAATGACGGCCTAAGTGACTTGCGTAGTTAAAGTTTTTAAATTAAAAATCCTCCAAAACAGGGCCTCCCGGGTGGCCTAAGGCACTGCATCGCAGTGCTAGCTGTGCCACCAGAGACTCTGGGTTCGAGCCCAGGCTCTGTCACAGCCGGCCGCGACCGGGAGGTCCATGGGGCGGCACACTGTTGGGCCTAGCGCTGTCCGGGTTAGGGAGGGTTTGGCCGGCAGGGATATCCTTGTCTCATCGTGCACTAGCGACTCCTGTGGCGGGCCGGGCGCAGTGCAAGCTGACCAGGTCGCTAGGTGTACGGTGTTTCCTCCGACACATTGGTGCGGCTGGCTTCCGGGTTGGATGCGCGCTGTGTTAAGAAGCAGTGTGGCTTGGTTGGGTTGTGTTTTGGAGGACGCATGGCTCTCGACCTTCGTCTCTCCCGAGCCCGTACGGGAGTTGTAGCGATGAGACAAGACACTAACTACTAACAATTGGATACCATGAAATTGGGGAGAAAAATCCTCCGAAACAAGCAGCACTAACCTGGAAGTCAGTGTTGGAGGATACACCTGGCGACGTGTATGCGCCCGGCCTGCCATAGGAGTCGCTAGAGCCCGATGGGACATGGACATCCCGGCCGGCCATACCTTTCCCTAAACCGAACAACGCTGAGCCAATTGTGCACCGCCCCATGGGTCGGTCGGCTGCGACAGCCTGGTCTCAAACCAGGATCTCAAGTGGCACAGCTAGCACTGCCTTAGACCACTGTGCCACTCGAGAAGCCTGAGTAACTACAATGTTGATCCATCCTCCGTTGTCTCCTATCACAGCCATTTAACTCTAACTGGTTTAAAATCACCTGGTTTAAAATTACTCTCCGGCAACTGAGTTTATGAAGGACGACTGTTTCTTTGTAGTGACTGGGTGTATTGATACACCATCCGAAGTGTAGTAACTTAACAGCCCAAAACATAATTCCTCTTTGACGTGTGTCTGTCACTAGCCTACACAATCTCATTTTAAACCATTTTAAATTCAGGCTCTAACACATCAAAATGTGGAATAAGGAACTGAATACTTTCAGAAGGCACTGTATCACCCTGATGTTCCTGGACTGCCCGTGTCTGAGTAAAGGAAACGGGGAGAACAGGTTGTGGCTGGTGTCCCTAATTATCTTCTTGGCCTTCCTGCGACACCTGGTGCTGTATATGTCCTGGAGGGCAGGCAGTGTGAATCCGATGGTGTCCTCTGCTGAGGATGGATCAACATTGTAGTTACTCCACAATACTAACCTAAATGACAGAGTGAAAGGAAGGAAGCCTGTATAGAATTGGGGGAAAAAATCCAAAACTTGCATCCTGTAGCAATAAGGCACGATAGTAAAACTGCAAGAAAGTAACTTTGTCCTGAATACAAAGCATTTGGTTTGGGGCAAATCCAACATCACTGCATCATTTTATGGTTATGCTTGTCATTGGCAAGGACTAGGGAGTTATTTAGGATAAACTGAACTAAGCACAGGCAAAATCAGAGAAATATAATTAACCTTTCAGCAGCAAAAACATAAAACACAAGGCTGAATTTCTTCAGCATCCTGAGATTGAAGAACCGTTGACATGCCACCTTCACCACAATGTCTGTGGTGAAGGTGACCATTTTGGTTTCTCAGAGAGATGCACACTGAGGAATCCTCCACGACGGCCCTGTTGATGAAGATAGGGACATGCCCAGCCTGGTTCCTTCTGAAGTCCGCAATCAGCTCCTTTTTTGTTTTGCTGACATTGAGGGAGAGGTTATTAAACTTGGCACCATGCTGTCAAGAGTGCCTTAATGATGGAGTTGGAACTGTGTGAGGTCAAGCATACAGTTGAAGTCGGAAGTTTACATACACTGAAAAATCTAAAGAAATCAGCCAAGACCTCAGAAGAAAAATTGTAGACCTCCGTAAGTCTGGTTCATCCTTGGGAGCAATTTCCAAACGCCTGAAGGTACCACATTCATCTGTACAAACAATAGTACGCAAGTATAAACACCATGGGACCACGCAGCCCTCATACCGCTCAGGAAGGAGACACATTCTGTCTCCTAGAGATAAATGTACTTTGGTGTGAAAAGTCCAAATCAATCCCAGAACAACAGCAAAGGACCTTGTGAAGATGCTGGAGGAAACGGGTACAAAAGTAAATATATCGACAAGAAGCCACTGCTCCAAAACCGCCATAAAAAAGCCAGACTACAGTTTGCAACTGCAGATGGGGACAAAGATCATACTTTTTAGAGAAATGTCCTCTGGTCTGATGAAACAAAAATAGAACCGTTTGGCCATAATGACCATTGTTATGTTTGGAGGAAAAAGGGGAAGGCTTGCAAGCTGAAGAACACCATCCCAACCATGAAGCACGAGGGTGGCAGCATCATGTTGTGGGGGTGCTTTGCTGCAGGAGGGACTGGTGCACTTCACAAAATAGATGGCATCATGAGGCGGGAAAATTATGTGGATATATTGAAGCAACATCTCAAGACGTCAGTCAGGAAGTTAAAGCTTGGTCGCAAATGGGTCTTCCAAATGGACAATGACCACAAGCATACTTCCAAAGTCGTGGCAAAATGGCTTAAGGACAACAAAGTCAAGGTATTGGAGTGGCCATCACAAAGCCCTGACCTCAATCCTATAGAAAATTTGTGGGCAGAACTGAAAAAGCGTGTGCGAGCAAGGAGGCCTACAAACCTGACTAGGTTACACCAGCTCTGTCAGGAGGAATGGGCCAAAATTCACCCAACTTATTGTGGGAAGCTTGTGGAAGGCTACCCGAAACGTTTGACCCAAGTTAAACAATTTAAAGGCAATGCTACCAAATACTAATTGAGTGTATGTAAACTTTTGACCCACTGGGAATGTGATGAAAGAAATAAAAGCTGAAAAACATCCTTCTCTCTACTATGATTCTGACATTTCACATTCTTAAATAAAGTGGTGATCCTAACTGACCTAAGACAGGGAATTTTTACTTGTATTAAATGCCAGCAATTGTGAAAAACTGAGTTTAAATGTATTTGGCTAAGGTGTATGTAAACTTCCGATTTCAACTGTATACTGGAAACTCACTCTACATCCTTAGATGAAGTTGCGTGGAAAAGGGAATGGGGTGGTGAAACAATTTTCTGTCATGGACAAAGGAACTCAAAAGGTGTGATGATATTAATTAACAAAAATGTCGATCTGAATGTGCAAATAGTCAGGAATGATTCGCATGGAAGGTGGATCCTTTTGAATATGAAAGTGGACGAAAAATAGATTTTAGTCATTCATCTATATGGTCTAAATCAGGATGATCCATACTTCGAAAATGTGTATACCAATTTATTGAACTTACAGGCAACAAATGATCATTATGGTTGGAGACTATAACACAGTGTTAAGTACCTCAATGGACCGTAAAGGTAATCACTCTACAAACTATCATCGCCGTGCCATTAAGGAAATCACAAATATTAAATAAATATATAAAGGTTAAAAAAATAAAAAATTATGGACACATTAGAAATTAGACATTAGAAATAGTGGATATTTAGAGACTAAAAAACCCCGACCTATTGAGGTATACGTGGAGGAGACTTAATCAAGCTAGTCGTCTTGACTACTTTCTTGTCTCTTTCTATCTTGCATCAAAGGTTAAAAAGGTTTTAATAGGAGACAGAATGCGATCGGATATTCATCTAATTGGCATTCACATAACTCTTATAGATTTTCCACGTGGACGGGGATATTGGAAATGTAATCAAAGTTTACTAGAGGACAACTTATTTTTAACTAAGACAAAATAATTTATAACTGAATTTTTCCAGTATAAAATCGGTTCAGCATATCCCCTTATTGTTTGGGATACCTTTAAATGTACCTTCAGAGGTCATTCAATTCAATGTTCATCAATAATAAAAAAGCAGTTTCTGGCTACAGAGACAAGAATACATGAACAAATAATACAGGTAGATGGCAATAAAAACGATACTACCGAGATATAAAATAAGTTAGAGGAAAAACAAAAAGAACTTGAGGAACTTATTCAAGAACAATCTAATGTAATCTATTACAAAAATACAACTTTTACATTACCCTGCAGTTTACCTATAAAATGGTCTGATGGTGAAGTAGACATACTTGGTATTCATATCACAAAATATATATAAATAAGCTTTCCACAATGAATTTCAATAGAAAACTTGTAAAAATAGACAAGATCCTGCAACCATGCAGAGGTAAATACCTGTCTATTTATGGAAAAATTGCCCTGATTAACTCCTTTAGTCATATCTCAGTTTACTCACTTACTTATGGCACTGCCTACTCCTGATGATTTGTTTTTTCAAATCATATGAGCAAAAAATATTTTGCTTTATCTGCGACGTTAAACCAGACAACATAAAATGTGCCTATCTATATAATGATTATGAATTGGGTGGGTTGAGATTATTAAATATAAAAGCACTAAACCTCTCTCTAAAGGCTTCACTTATTCAAAAGTTTTACTTGAATCCTAAATGGTTCTCAAGTAGATTATCAAGTAGAAAAGCTCATCCATTGTTAAAAAATTGCCTTTGTGCAGATTGCCATGTCTCATGCCCCAGACCATGACGGACCCTCCACCTCCAAATCGATCCCGCTCCAGAGTACAGGCCTCGGTGTAACGCTCATTCCTTGACGATAAACGCAAATCCGACCATCACCCCTTGTGAGACAAAACCACAACTCGACAGTGAAGAGCAATTTTTGCCAGTCCTGTCTGGTCCAGCGACAGTGGGTTTGTGCCCATAAGTGACGTTGTTGCCGGTGATGTCTGGTGAGGACGTGCTTTACAACAGGCCTACAAGCCCTCAGTCCAGCCTCTCTCAGCCTATTGCGGACAGTCTGAGCACTGATGGAGGGATTGTGCGTTCCTGGTGTAACTCGGGCAGTTGTTGTTGCCATCCTGTACCTGTCCCGCAGGTGTGATGTTCGGATGTACCGATCCTGTGCAGGTGTTGTTACACGTGGTCTGCCACTGGGAGGACGATCAGCTGTCCGTCCTGTAGCGCTGTCTTAGGCGTCTCACAGTACGGACATTGCAATTCATTGCCCTGGACACATCTGCAGTCCTCATGCCTCCTTGCAGCATGCCTAAGGCACGTTCACGCAGATGAGCAGGGACCCTGGGCATCTTTCTTTTGGTGTTTTTCAGAGTCAGTAGAAAGGCCTCTTTAGTGTTCTAAGTTTTCATAACTGTGACCTTAATTGCCTACCGTCTGTATGCTGTTAGTGTCTTAACGACCGTTCCACAGGTGCATGTTCATTAATTGTTTATGGTTCACTGAACAAGCATGGGAAACAGTGTTTAAATCCTTTACAATGAAGATCTGTGAAGTTATTTGGATTCCTACGAATTATCTTTGAAAGACTGGGTCCTGAAAAAGGGATGTTTCTTTTTTTGCTGAGTTTACTAATACTCTTAGTAGAAGTATTTATCTTCAACTCTTAGAATCTTCGGATTCTATTCAATTAGATAGATTGAAATTGTACGTTAAACATCACAGCATAGTTGAAAGATATGTGTTGCGTAGAAACCTGAAGTGGGTGGCCAGCAGAGATAGATGGGATGGGCTGAGGGTTATGATGTTCAATTAGAGACAAGTGGGAGTGGAGTTGCTGTGCGGGAGATAGAATGATGGTCAAAGATAAAAGTTTTTTTTTTAAAGTCTGAATAAAACATAATAAAAAGTATGTTTGAATGACACTGAGGGGCAGTGTTTTTACAACTAATGCGGTTTGCCTGAGGCTGATGCCATGCAGGTGTTTGTACACATGCATATACACACACTCTCATTCAAATATACGCATACAAGAACACACACACATGTGTAATAGTGCCAGACATGCACACAAACATATACAGTTGGCATTGCTGTTATGATTTTAGTTGTCCTTGATGTCCTTTGTTTAAAAAAAAAATGTTTTAAACTCCTCAGCCGCTCAGAGTCATTGTGGTGCTTGAAGCATGAGAAAAAGGTGTTTAGCTCGTCTGGTAGGGCGGCGTTGATGTAGCTAGCTAACGTCAGCTATACTAGCGATGATAATCAAAATATACATAACCAGCTGTCTATGGTCTAGCTACCGGTATACTCTTCACCATTGGGGACCAATGAACTCCAGCCACCTATTCTCCATGATAGGGCCCTTCGGCAGGGCATGCAAACAATAGTTGGCTTTGCATCCTGCTGGAAGCATGCATTGTTGAGCCGGAGTCTCAAACAGCAGTAATTCTTTGAACGCGCTAGGAGCTATGAAACAACAGCGAGGGGGGCAATTTGCACATGAAGCTTGACAAAAGCGGGCTTGAATTGTCGACATAATTGTAATCCAAACCCAACCTTCATTTACTCTTATCCTATTTACACTTTAGTCAAATTTGACATTTAGAATACATCTTTGACTCGTATCAATGCCACATAGGTCGTTTTCAAAGGGATTAGTTGGTATTAAGGGGCAGTCACTCTCTCTCTCTCTCTGATGCACCTGTGTCAATCTAATTAACACAAGGAGAAAAAAACTGTTTAAGATAGATGTTTTTTTGCATGGGCTGCGTCTCAATCCACCACATCCGTCTCTGTCTGCCTTCTGCATCTGCGGTGGAAAGAGGCAGAGCTACAGCACTGTTTGTCAGACCAGAGGTGTGTTCAACTTCTGTTTGCGAACGCTCATGGCAATTTTTTCATATATTTTTTTGACACTTTGTTGAAAGTTTTTAACACTAATGTTCCATTTCTGTTAGTTTCTGTTAGTTCTTGGCAAAACTGAAATGTATGCTGCGAGAAGAGCAGCTGGAGTAGGTGTGGAAGATTTTTTTGATTTTGGTCCTGATAGTATTGACGCATTGCTTCCCCTACTAGCAATCACTATTGATGGGATTGAAGATGAGTCCGGGAGAGTACTGATTTGTGGAGAAGGTGATCCCGACATACAGTGAGTGACCTTTTCCTTTCGGACTCACTTTCAGATGGGTTGGTAGACCTTGCAGGTAATTTGCAATACATTTGCATATTGTATTTTGTTTCAGATGTATTTTTTATGATATGTGCATCTTTAACAATGTCTGAATGCTGTCTGATTTCCTGTATAAAATCAATCACAATACAAAAAAGGCCAGCCTCAATGATCTAGCTGGCTAGCCAACCACAGCTTTGCAGTCTCCATTCACGTTGTTTGGTCAGTAGGATTGCCTCTTATGCAACTGAAAAAAATTGTGTGTGTTGTGTGTGTGTGTGTGTATATATATATATCAAAATTTAGGCCAATAAATGTTTGTGTCCAGACAAAGTAATGTTTTAACAATAATTTACCAATAATAAGACTGAACAAATATATAAACCCAACATACAACAATTTCAAAGATTTGACTGAGTTACAGTTCATATAAAGAAATCAGTCAATTGAAATGCTTCATTAGGCCCTATCTATGGATTTCACATGACTGTGAATACAGATATGCATCTGTTAGTCACAGATACCTTAAAAAAACATCTCCTTCGCATAGAGTTGACCAGGCTGTTGATTGGGGCCTGTGGAATGTTGTCCCACTCCTCGTCAATGGCTGTGCAAAATTGCTGGATATTGTCTTGAACTGGAACAAGCTGTCGTACATGTCAATCCAGAGCATCCCAAACATGCTCAATGGGTGACATGTCTGAGTATGCAGACCATGGAAGAACTGGGACATTTTCAGCTTCCAGGAATTGTTTACAGATCCTTGCGACAAGGGGCTGTGCATTATCATGGTGAAACATAAGGTGATGGTGGTGGGTAAATGGCACGACAATGGGCCTCAGGATCTCGTCACAGTATCTCTGTACATTCAAATTGCCATCGATAAAATTCAATTGTGTTTTTTGTCCGTAGATTATGCCTGCCCATACCATAAAGCCACCATGGGGCACTCTGTTCACAATGTTGACATCAGCAAACTGCTCGCCCACACGACGCCATACACTGTCTGCCATTTGCCCGGTACAGTTGAAACCAACCAGTATTCCTCCGTTGAAGAGCACACTTCTCCAGCGTGCCAGTGGCCATCGAAGGTGAGCATTTGCACACTGAAGTTGGTTACGACTCCGAACTGCAGTCAGGTCAAGACCCTGGTGAGGAAAGCGGGCCAGATTTTACCCAGAGCTACAGAGAAGCATATTTAGTTTCTTTAAAAAAATAACCACCAGTCAGGATACAGACAGCTCAAGAGGTAACCTTTTATATATGCAGAAAAAAATAAACATATTTTACATTGAATTAAGCAGAATGATTATGGCTCTAGATTGCAGGAAAAAGGTATTTCAGGTGTTTGAAAACAGCTAAATTCTCCAACTTTAAATGTTGTATTATTTTTTATTTCACCTTTATTTAACCAGGTAGGCAAGTTGAGAACAAGTTCTCATTTACAATTGCGACCTGGACAAGATAAAGCAAAGCAGTTCAACACATACAACAACACAGAGTTACACATAGAGTAAAACAAACATACAATAATACAGTAGAAAAATAAGTATATATACAATGTGAGCAAATGAGGTGAGATAAGGGAGGTAAAGGCAAAAAAAGGCCATGGTGGCGAAGTAAATACAATATAGCAAGTAAAACACTGGAATGGTAGATTTGCAGTGGAAGAATGTGCAAAGTAGAAATAGAAATAATGGGGTGCAAAGGAGCAAATACATAAATACAGTAGGGGAAGAGGTAGTTGTTTGGGCTAAATTATAGATGGGCTATGTACAGGTGCAGTAATCTGTGAGCTGCTCTGACAGCTGGTGCTTCAAGCTAGTGAGGGAGATAAGTGTTTCCAGTTTCAGAGATTTTTGTAGTTCGTTCCAGTCATTGGCAGCAGAGAACTGGAAGGAGAGGCGGCCAAAGGAGGAATTGGCTTTGGGGGTGACCAGAGAGATATACCTGCTGGAGCGCGTGCTACAGGTGGGTGCTGCTATGGTGACCAGCGAGCTGAGACAAGGGGGGATTTTACCTAGCAGGGTCTTGTAGATGACCTGGAGCCAGTGGGTTTGGCGACGAGTATGAAGCGAGGGCCAGCCAACGAGAGCATACAGTTCGCAGTGGTGGGTAGTATATGGGGCTTTGGTGACGAAACGGATGGCACTGTGATAGACTGCATCCAAGTTATTGAGTAGGGTATTGGAGGCTATTTTGTAAATGACATCGCTGAAGTCGAGGATCGGTAGGATGGTCAGTTTTATGAGGGTATGTTTGGCAGCATGAGTGAAGGATGCTTTGTTGCGAAATAGGAAGCCAATTCTAGATTTAACTTTGGATTGGAGATGTTTGATGTGAGTCTGGAAGGAGAGTTTACAGTCTAACCAGACACCTAGGTATTTGTAGTTGTCCACATAATCTAAGTCAGAACCGTCCAGAGTAGTGATGCTGGACCGGCGGGCAGGTGCAGGCAGCAATCGGTTGAAGAGCATGCATTTAGTTTTACTTGTATTTAAGAGCAGTTGGAGGCCACAGAAGGAGAGTTGTATGGCATTGAAGCTCGTCTGGAGGGTTGTTAACACAGTGTCCAAAGAAGGGCCAGAAGTATACAGAATGGTGTCGTCTGCGTAGAGGTGGATCAGACACTCACCAGCAGCAAGAGCGACATTATTGATGTATACAGAGAAGAGAGTCGGCCCAAGAATTGAACCCTGTGGCACCCCCATAGAGACTGCCAGAGGCCCGGACAATAGGCCCTCCGATTTGACACACTGAACTCTATCAGAGAAGTAGTTGGTGAACCAGGCAAGGCAATCATTTGAGAAACCAAGGCTATTGAGTCTGCCGATGAGGATGTGGTGATTGACAGAGTCGAAAGCCTTGGCCAGGTCAATGAATACGGCTGCACAGTATTGTTTCTTATCGATGGCGGTTAAGATATCGTTTAGGACCTTGAGCGTGGCTGAGGTGCATCCATGACCAGCTCTGAAACCAGATTGCATAGCGGAGAAAGTGCGGTGGGATTTGGAATGGTCGTAATCTGTTTGTTGACTTGGCTTTCGAAGACCCTAGAAAGGCAAGGTAGGATAGATATAGGTCTGTAGCAGTTTGGGTCAAGAGTGTCCCCCCCTTTGAAGAGGGGGATGACCGCAGCTGCTTTCCAATCTTTGAGAATCTCAGACGACATGAAAGAGAGGTTGAACAGGCTAATAATAGGGGTTGCAACAATTTCGGCAGATCATTTTTGAAAGAAAGGGTCCAGATTTTGCTGCTCTTTCAGAACATCAGCTGACTGGATTTGGGAGAAGGAGAAGCTGGGAAGGCTTGGGCGAGTTGCTGTGGGAGGTGCAGTGCTGTTGACCGCGGTAGGGGTAGCCAGGTGGAAAGCATGGCCAGCCGTAAAAAAAATGCTTATTGAAATTCTCAATTATAGTGGATTTATTGGTGGTGACAGAGTTTCCTATCCTCAGTGCAGTGGGCAGCTGGGAGGAGGTGCTCTTATTCTCCATGGACTTTACAGTGTCCCAGAACTTTTTTGAGTTTGTGTTGCAGGAAGCAAATTTCTGCTTGAAAAAGCTAGCCTTGGCTTTTCTAACTGCCTGTGTATATTGGTTTCTAACTTCCCTGAAAAGTTGCATATCACGGGGGCTGTTCGATGCTAATGCAGAACGCCACAGGATGTTTTTGTGTTGGTTAAGGGCAGTCAGGTCTGGAGAGAACCAAGGGCTATATCTGTTCCTGGTTCTAAATTTCTTGAATGGGGCATGCTTATTTAAGATGGTGAGGAAGGCATTTAAAAAAAATAACCAGGCATCCTCTATTGACAGTGATGAGCGGAGGTCGTTTGACCGCTGACCCATTACGGATGCAGACAATGAGGCAGTGATCGCTGAGATCTTGGTTGAAAACAGCAGAGGTGTATTTAGATGGCAAGTTGGTTAGGATGATATCTATGAGGGTGCCCGTGTTTACGGCTTTGGGGTAGTACCTGGTAGGTTCATTGATAATTTGTGTGAGATTGAGGGCATCAAGTTTAGATTGTAGGATGGCTGGGGTGTTAAGCATCTCCCAGTTTAGGTCACCTAGCAGCACGGGCTCTGAAGATAGATGGGGGGCAATCAGTTCACATATGGTGTCCAGAGCACAGCTGGGGGCAGAGGGTGGTCTATAGCATGCGGCAACGGTGAGAGACTTGTTTTTAGAGAGGTGGATTTTTAAAAGTAGAAGTTCAAAGCCAGGATTCAGACACGGCTTGGACATCCTGGTTGGCAGAGTGTGCTAAAGCATTGAATAAAACAAACTTAGGGAGGAGGCTTCTAATGTTAACATGCATGAAACCAAGGCTATTACGGTTACAGAAGTCATCAAAACAGAGCGCCTGGGGAATAGGAGTGGAGCTAGGCACTGCAGGGCCTGGATTCACCTCCACATCGCCAGAGGAACAGAGGAGCAACTTCAGATGTATCAAGTAAATCAAGTGTTATATGCATGTGAAAATGTCATTGGATGTATTTGCTCCATTGTAAAAACATTTTTGGGGTGGTGCAGTCTTTGGCTATTCACAAATTAAACCAATCACAAAGTACCGTGACAGCATGACAAAACAGCTCAAAACAGTATTTAGATAGCAGTTAAGGAAAATACTGTACATAACAGCATCTAAGGTGCATCAGGAATGTTGAGTGACACTAGGTCAGAATTGAGTGACATTTAATTTGAGGCATGCAGTGACATTTGTTAATTTAATCTTCATCATTATATTTTTGGCCATACATTGCTATTAAAGGAAAACTCCACCCAACTTTGATATGATGCAAAATACATCATACCGGCTGTATTTCAGTATTTTGAAAGTTTTTATATATCTTAGGCTTGATTGCTGACATGCAAAACTTTTTGGGACTATATCAACAATGGACTAATGAAACAAATACCAACAGTTTTGGGGTGGAATTTTCCTTTAAATATCAATTGGAAGTTATTGGTGAACTCTGTCCACTGAAAAAAGGTCAAGTACCAAAAAGGTCAAGCACATAAAGTATTTTTAATTATTTCCAATTGTATTTAAACCCAGGTCTGACAGTAATGACTAGCAATAGTTTATGGTTACGGAGGTGAGCGCATTCCACACCCACTCAAACTTTACTCTGGGACATATTCTGTCAAAAAATGTATAAATGCCATGTACATGTAACGGTTGTCATCTGGAGGAGAAGAAGAGGACCAAGGTGCAGCGTGGTAATTGTTCATCTTGTTTAATGAAGGTGAACACTCAAAATACAAAAACAACAAATGTGAAAAACCGAAACAGTACTGTCTGGCGCAGACACACAAAGACAGAAAACAACCACCCACAAAACCCAACACAAAACAGGCTACCTAAATATGGTTCCCAATCAGAGACAATGACTAACACCTGCCTCTGATTGAGAACCATATCAGGCCAAACACAGAAATAGAAAAACATAGATAAACAAACATAGACTGCCCACCCCAACTCACGCCCTGACCATACTAAATAAAGACAAAAACAAAGGAAATAAAGGTCAGAACGTGACAGTACACCTATTTTATGCTCGCTAGTGCCAAAATTAAATGTCACTTGCTGCATCATGTGTGGGTGTGGGCACACACAAATTAGAGTTCTGAATTTGCCATCATGTTGAAAGAGCCTGAATGTCTTTTTTAAAATGCCATGTATGCTCACTGGTGCCAAAATTAAATGTCACTTGGCTGATAAATTAAATGTCACTCATTCCTCACTCAGTGTCACTCAACGTTCCTGATGTACTTTAGATGCTGCTATGTACAGTATATGCCCTCACTGCTATCTAAATACTGCGTTTATGTTTTTTGTTATGTTGTCACGCTACTTTGTGATTTGTCTAATTTGTGATTTGTCTAATTTGTGAATACCCTCAGACTGGGCCACCAACAAAAAATTTAACAATTGAGCAAATGCATCCCGTGACATTTCTGTCAGGTTTTGGCCAAGACTGTTCGGGTTTTGGTCACTAGATGTCCCCATTGCACCTTTTTTGTACCTTTTGTTTTTCTTGCTCTAATTATTGTTTGCACCTGTAGGTCATTCCCTTGTTAGTATTTAAACCCTGTGTGTTCCTCAGTTCCTTGCTCAGTGTTTGTAAGTTAGCACCCAGCCCCTGCCCAAGCCTTGTTTTATATAGATATTTCTCTTGTTGGATTTTCCAGAGGTTCTCTGGTTTAGTTCTTGTGTATTATTTGAGTAGTCTTTTGAGGTTTGTTTTTCCCTGCTGTTTTTTACCACTTTGTGGAGTTTCTTTTGTATTTTGGAGGATTTCCACTTTGTGCCTCTTGGCTTTATTTTTGGACATTGTGGATTTAGTTTCTTTGCCTGAAGATTTTGTTCTTTAATTAAACCACCATCTCTAGTACTGCTGTGTCTGCCTCATCTTCTGGGTTCTGACGATTATTAGTGACTGTTTCTCGCACCGGGTCCTGACAATTTCCACATGCAAATAACACTTAATTGACTTGATACATCTGTAGTTCTTAAGTAATGAGTTTGAGAGTTAATCCGAGCGGTTAGCATGCAGGCTCTTTCAACATGATGAAAAATTCAGCACTCTAGAATAATAGTGAAGACATCAAAACTATGAAATAACACATATGTAGTAACCAAAAAAGTGTTAAACAAATCAAAATATATTTTATATTTGAGATACTTCAAAGTAGCCACCCTTTGCCTTGATGACAGCTTTGAACACTCTTGGCATTCTCTCAACCAGCTTCACCTGGAATGCTTTTCCAACAGTCTTGAAGGAGTTCCCACATATGCTGAGTACTTGTTGGCTGCTTTTCCACTCATCCCAAACCATCTCAATTGGGTTGAGGTCGGGTGACTGTGGAGGCCAGGTCATCTGATACAGCACTTCATCACTCTCCTACTTGGTCAAATAGCCCTTACACAGCCTGGAGGGGTGTTGGGTCATTGTCCTGTTGAAAACAAATGATAGTCCCACTAGATTGGGTGGCGTATCGCTGCAGAATACTGTGGTAGCCATGCTGGTTAAGTGTGCCTTGAATTTTAAATAAATCACTGACAGTGTCACCAGCAAAGCCCCATCACACCTCCTCCTCCAAGCTTCACGGTGGGAACCACACATGCAGAGATCATCCATTCACATACTCTGCGTCTCACAAAGACACAGCGGTTGGAAACAAAAATCTCAAATTTGGACTCATCAGACCAAAGGACAGATTTCCACCAGTTTAATGCCATTTCTCGTGTTTCTTAGCCCAAACAAGTCTCTTCTTCTTATTGGTGTCCTTTAATAGTGGTTTCTTTGTAGCAATTCGACCATGAAGGCCTGATTCACGCAGCCTCTTCTGAATAGTTGATGTTGAGATGTGTCTGTTACTTGAACTCTGTGAAGCATTTATTTGGGTTGCATTCTGAGGTGCAGTTAACTCTAATGAACTTATCCTCTGCAGCAGTGGTATCTCTGTGTCTTCCTTTCCTGTGGCGGTCCTCATGAGAGCCAGTTTCATCATAGCGCTGGAAGGTTTTTGTGACAGCACTTGAAGAAACTTTCAAAGCTCTTGAAATGTTCTGCATTGACTGACTTTAATGTCTTAAAGTAATGATGGACTGTTTCTTTTTGCTTATTTGAGCTGTTCTTGCCATAATGTGGATTTGGTATTTAACCAAATAGGGCTATGTTCTGTATACCACCCCTAACTTGTCACAACACAACTGATTAGCTCAAACGCATTAAGGAAAGAAATTCCACAAATTAACTTTTAACAAGGCACACCTGTTAATTGAAATATATTCAAATCAAATCAAATTTTATTAGTCACATGCGCCAAATACAACAGGTGTAGACCTTACAGTGAAATGCTTACTTACGAGCCCCTAACCAACAATGCAGTTTTAAAAAATACAGATAAGAATAAGAAATAAAAGTAACAAATAATTAAAGAGCAGCAGTAAAATAACAATAGCAAGACTATTATATACAGGGGGGTACCGGTACAGAGTCAATGTGCGGGGGCACCGGTAGTTGAGGTGATATGTACATGTAGGTAGAGTTATTAAAGTGACTATGCATAGAGGATAACAGAGAGTAGCAGCAGTGTAAAAGAGGGGGGGGGGGCATGCAAATAATCTGGGTAGACATTTTATTAGGTGTTCAGGAGTCTTATGGCTTAGGGGTAGAAGCTGTTTAGAAGCCTTTTGGACCTAGACTTGGCGCTCCGGTACCACTTGCCGTGCGGTAGCCGAGAGAACAGTCAATGACTAGGGTGGCTGGAGTATTTGACAATTTCTAGGGCCTTCCTCTGACACTGCCTGGTATACAGGTCCTGGATGACAGGAAGCTTGGCCCCAGTGATGTACTGGGCCATTCGCACTACCCTCTTTAGTGCCTTGCGGTCAGAGGCCGAGCATTTGCCATACAAGGCAGTGATGCAACCAGTCAGGATGCTCATGATGGTGCAGCTGTAGAACCTCTTGAGGACCCATGCCAAATCTTTTCAGTCCCCTGAGGGGGAATAGGTTTTGCCTTGCCCTCTTCACGATTCCAGGTGACTACCTCATGAAGCTGGATGAGAGAATGCAAAGAGGTTTGCCCTTTTGACTGGTACTGTGTGTGTATATATATACAGTATATCACAAAAGTGAGTATACCCCTCACATTTTTGTAAATATTTGAGTATATCTTTTCATGTGACAACACTGAAGAAATGACACTTTGCTACAATGGACCAACGATCCATGTTTCATTTTCGTTTTGTTTTGTCTTATTCATACACACCTGGTTTCCATTCTATTACTTAATGTTCCTTATTTAACCCTCTGGCTTCCCTCTCTGTTTTGTGCGTTATTGTTTGTCATGTGGGTTCGTTCTGAATATTGTGTTTTTCCTTGTTGGAACATGACTTATATTTTGAGTAAATTCGGATTATTAATCATATCTGTGTCCTGCGCCTGACTCCGCATTTTTCCATTCACCAAAAGCCTCACAGAATAACGCACCAGTTATGGAGTCAGCAGGTACAGCCAGCCCTCCTCTCCCAATGGAGGAGCGGGTTCAGCAACACGCGACTATGTTACAGAGTCTCGGTACAGCCATGGATCGCGTGCTGCAAACCATGGACTGATGGGAGAGAGGAGGTTTTCCGGTTAACCCATCAGCACCTCCCCAGCTCCCACAACAACCGACCCTGATGTCCACCCCTCCTTCATCAGGATCCAGTGGGATTCGGCTCTCGCTCCCAGGAGCGTATGACGGAACGGCTGCCGGGTGCCAGGGGTTCCTACTCCAGCTGGAGCTCTACCTGGCAGCTGTTCAGCCGGCCCCCTCGGGACGCGAGAGAGTGAGCGCCCTCATCTCTTGTCTGACTGGAAAAGCACTGGTATGGGCCAACGCCATCTGGGGAAGAGAAGGCCCGACGTTGGACAACTACGAAGATTTCATCCGCCGCTTCCGGGCGGTTTTCGATCATCCACCTGAAGGGAGAGCGGGGGAACGCTTGTTTCATTTAAGACAGGGGATGAGGAGCGCTCAAGAGTTTGCTCTGGACTTTAGAACTCTGGCCGCCGGCGCGGGATGGAATGAGCGGGCCCTGATCGACCACTACAGGTGTAGTTTACGCGAGGACGTTCGTAGGGAGCTAGCCTGCAGGGACACCATCCTTAACCTGGACCAGCTGGTGGACCTATCCATCCGGCTGGATAACCTGTTGGCCTCCCGCGGACGTCCGGATCGGGGTCCGTCAGTTCCATCCCCCAGCACCTCTGATCCTACCCCGATGGAGCTGGGAGGTGCTGCTATGAGAGGGACCGGAGGGGGGCCCGTTCCCTGCACCACCTGTGGCCGCAGAGGACACACTGCTGGTCGGTGCTGGGGAGGTTCCCCAGGGGGTCGAGGTGGCAGGCGGAGCACTGGTGATTCATCCCAGGTGAGTAGGCACACACCTCACCCAGAGCTCCCTGTTGCACACATGTGGTTGTATATAGCATTTCCTGAGTTTTCCCCGCCTTCCCAGCATAAGGCGCTAGTAGATTCAGGCGCAGCTGGGAACTTTATTGACCGTACCTTTGCACTTAGTTTAGGGATCCCTATTATTCCTGTTGATGTTCCCTTCCCTGTACATGCCTCAGATAGTCGTCCTTTGGTGTCAGGGCTAATCAGGGAGGTCACAGCTCCACTCTGTATGATAACGCAGGAGAGTCATGAGGAGAGAATTAGTCTCTTTCTGATCGACTCTCCTGTGTTTACTGTTGTGTTGGGCCTTTCCTGGTTGGCCTCTCATGACCACACTATTTCGTGGCAACAGAGGGCTCTCAAGGGATGGTCCAGTCAGTGCTTAGGGAGGTGTGTAGGTGTTTCCTTTTCAGGGACCTGCACGGGCAGGGTGTAGTGGTGTATATAGATGACATTCTAATATACTCCGCTACACGCGCCGAGCATGTGTCTCTGGTGCGCAAGGTGCTTGGTCGACTGTTGGAGCATGACCTGTACATCAAGGCTGAGAAATGTCTGTTCTTCCAACAGTCCATCTCCTTCCTAGTGTACCGCTTTTCCGCATCAGGGGTGGAAATTAGAGGTCGACAGATTATGATTTTCAACGCCGATACGATACCGATATTGGAGGACCAAAAAAGCCGATACCGATTAATCGGCCGATTTAATTTTTTAGAATTTGTAATAATGACAATTACAACAATACTGAATGAACACTTATTTTAACTTAATATAATACATCAATAAAATCAATTTAGTCTCAAATAAATAATGAAACATGTTCAATTTGGTTTAAATAATGCAAAAACAAAGTGATGGAGAAGAAAGTAAAAGTGCAATATGTACCATGTAAGAAAGCTAACGTTTAAGTTCCTTGCTCAGAACATGAGAACATATGAAAGCTGGTGGTTCCTTTTAACATGAGTCTTCAATATTCCCAGGTAAGAAGTTTTAGGTTGTAGTTATTATAGGAATTATAGGACTATTTCTCTCTATACGATTTGTATTTCATATACCTTTGACTATTGGATGTTCTTATAGACACTTTAGTATTGCCAGTGTAACAGTATAGCTTCCGTCCCTCTCCTCGCTCCTACCTGGACTCGAACCAGGAACACATCGACAACAGCCACCCTCGAAGCAACGTTACCCATGCAGAGCAAGGGGAACAACTACTCCAAGTCTCAGAGCGAGTGACGTTTGAAACGCTATTAGTGCGCACCCTGCTAACTAGCTAGCCATTTCACATCGGTTACACCAGCCTAATCTCGGGAGTTGATAGGCTTGAAGTCGTAAACAGCGCAATAGCTGCTGGCAAACGCACGAAAGTGCTGTTTGAATGAATGCTTACGAGCCTGCTGCTGCCTACCATCGCTCAGTCAGACTGCTCTATCAAATCATAGACTTAATTATAACATAATAACACACAGAAATACGAGCCTTTGGTCATTAAAATGGTCGAATCCGGAAACTATCATTTCGAAAACAAAACGTTTATTCTTTCAGTGAAATACGGAACCGTTCAGTATTTTATCTAACGGATGGCATCCCTAAGTCTAAATATTGCTATTACATTGCACAACCTTCAATGTTATGTCATAATTATGTACAATTCTGGCAAATGAATTACGGCCTTTGTTAGGAATAAATGGACTTCACACAGTTCGCAATGAGCCAGGCGGCCCAAACTGCTGCATATACCCTGACTGCTTGCACGGAACGCAAGAGAAGTGACACAATTTCCCTAATTATAAGAAATTCATGTTAGCAGGCAATATTAACTAAATATGCAGGTTTAAAAATATATACTTGTGTATTGATTTTAAAGAAAGGCATTGATGTTTATGGTTAGGTACATTGGTGCAACGACTGTTTTTTCGCAAATGCGCTTGTTAAATCATCACTGTTTGTCGAAGTAGGCGCATCGATTATATGCAACGCAGGACACACTAGATAACTAGTAATATCATTAACTAGTGATTATGTTAAGATTGATTGTTTTTTATAAGATAAGTTTAATGCTAGCTAGCAACTTACCTTGGCTTCTTGCTGCCCTCGCGTTACAGGTAGTCAGCCTGCCATGCAGGCTCATCGTGGAGTGCAATATAAGGCAGGTGGTTAGAGTGTTGGACTAGTAACCGGAAGATTGCAAAAACGAATCCCCGAGCTGACAAGGTAAAAATCTGTCGTTCTGCCCCTGAACAAGGCAGTTAACCCACCGTTCCTAGGCCGTCATTGAATAATAATCGGCATATCGGTGTCCAAAAATACCGATTACCGATTGTTATGAAAACTTGAAATCGGCCCTAATTAATCGGTTGACCTCTAGTGAAAATGGAAAATTACCGCATTTCAGCCGTGCGTAATTGGTCGACTCCAACCACGGTAAAGGAGGTGCAGCGGTTCTTAGGGTTTGCCAACTACTACAGGAGGTTTATCCGGGGTTTCGGTCAGGTAGCGGCTCCCATTACCTCCTTGCTGAAGGGGGGACCGGTGCGACCTCAGTGGTCAGCTGAGGCGGACAGGGCTTTTAGTCAACTGAAAGCTCTGTTTACTTCGGCTACCGTGCTGGCTTATTCTGATCCCTCCTTAGCGTTCATAGTTGAGGTGGACCGTCCGAGGCTGGGATAGGGGCTGTACTGTCTCAGCGCTCGGGTACGCCACTAAAACTCCGACCCTGCGCTTTCTTTTCGAAGAGGCTCAGCCCGGCGGAGCGAAACTATGATGTGGGGGACCGGGAGCTGTTGGCTGTTGGCTGTTGTCAGGGTTCTGAAGGCGTGGAGACATTGGCTTGAGGGGGCTAAACACCCTTTCCTTATTTGGACTGACCACCGCAATCTGGAGTACATTCGGACAGCTAGGAGACTGAACCCTCGCCAGGCGAGGTGTGCCATGTTTTTCACCCACTTTGTTTTCACCCTATCCTACAGACCAGGTTCCCAGAACGTTAAGGCAGACGCACTGTCCCGGATGTACGACACAGAGGAGCGGTCCGCGGATCCCACTCCCATAGTTCCAGCTTCTTGCCTGGTGGCACCGGTGGTATGGGAGGTGGACGCGGACATTGAGCGGGCGTCACGTGCAGAGCCCACTCCCCCACAGTGTCTAGTTGGGCATCTGTACGTTCCGTTTGATGTCCGCAATCGTTTGATCTGTTGGGCCCACACGTCACCCTCCTCTGGTCATCCTGGCATCGGTCGGACAGTGAGCTGTCTTGCTGGGAAGTACTGGTGGCCCACGTTAGCTAAGGACGTGAGGGTTTATGTTTCCTCCTGCTCGGTGTGCGCAGAGTGCAAGGCACCTTGACACCTGCCCAGAGGGACATTACAGCCCCTTCCCGTTCCACAACAACCGTGGTCACACCTATCGGTGGATTTCGTGATGGATCTTCCCCCATCACGGGGTAATAGCACGATCCTGGTCGTTGTGGATCGGTTTTCTAAGTCCTGCCGTCTCCTTCCTTTGCACGGTCTCCCTACGGATCTACAGACTGCGGAGGCCCTGTTCGCCCACGTATTCCGTCACTACGGGGTGCCTGAGGATATAGTTTCTGATCGGGGTCCCCAATTCACGTCTAAAGTCTGGAGGGCGTTTATGGAACGCCTGGGGGTCTCGGTCAGCCTTGCCTCAGGTTTTCACCCCGAGAGTAACGGGCAGGTGGAGAGAGTCAACCAGGATGTGGGTAGGTTTCTGCGGTCCTATTGCCAGGACCGGCCGGGGGAGTGGGCGGTTTTCGTCCCCTGGGCGGAGATGGCCCAAAACTCCCTTCGCCACTCTTCCACTAACCTATCACCTTTTCAGTGTGTGCTAGGTTATCAGCCGGTCCTGGCACCGTGGCATCAGAGCCAGATCAAGGCTCCTGCGGTGGATGAATGGTTTCGGCACTCGGAAGCGACATGGGACGCTGCTCATGTGCGTCTACAATGGGCCATCAGGCGGCAGAAGGCGAGTGCCGACCGCCACCGCAGTGAGGCCCCGGTGTATGCACCGGAGGACCGGGGTCTGGCTCTCGACCCAAAACCTACCCCTTCGCCTGCCCTGCCGGAAGCTGGGTCCGCGGTTTGTGGGATTGAACGAGGTTTGTTATATGTTACAACTCCCCCCTGATTACCGTATTAACCCCTCGTTCCATGTGTCTCTCAGGCCGGTGGTGGCTGGTCCGCTCCAGCAGTCTGAGGTGCGGGAGGTTCCTCCGCCCCCTCTGGACATCGAGGGGGCCCCTGCGTATACTGTGCGAGCCATCATGGACTCAAGACGTCGAGCGAGAGGCCTTCAGTACCTCATGGAGTGGGAGGGGTACGGTCCGTAGGAGAGATGCTGGGTGCCGGTGGAGGACATCCTGGATCTGTCATTACTGCAGGAATTTCACCGCCTCCATCCGGATTGCCCTGCGCCTCGTCCTCCGGGTCGTCCCCGAGGCCGGTGTCGGCGCGCTGCTGGAGCCGCGCATCAAGGGGGGGGGGTACTGTTACGACTTCTGCGGAAGTTGGTCCCTCTCCTTGTTCGGGCGGCGTTCGGCGGTCGATGTCACCGGCTTTCTAGTCACCACTGATCCATGTTTCATTTTCGTTTTGTTTTGTCTTATTCATACACACCAGGTTTCCATTCTATTAATTAATGTTCCTTATTTAACCCTCTGGCTTCCCTCTCTGTTTTGTGCGTTATTGTTTGTCATGTGGGTTCGTTCTGTTGTGCTCTGGAATATTGTATTTTTCCTTGTTGGAACATGACTTATATTTTGAGTAAATTCAGATTATTACTCATATCTGTGTTCTGCGCCTGACTCCGCTTTTTTCCATTCACCAACAACCTCACAGGGATCATATTTAGGTAGCCATTTTCATAATTTGTGTTGTGGGATCTTGTCTACATTGAGTTGCCTGAGTGCACACCTGTAGCTTCACGTTTCGTTTGGTTGTTTGTTGTTTTGTTAGGTGAGTTTCAGTTGATTCAAATTATGTGGAACTCTACTCACGCTGCGCCTTGGTCTCATTATGAAGAGCGTGACAGGCACAGAGAACGGTACAGAGGCCACATAATGGTCACAGGTATATAGCACAGCAAACAGCACACAGTGAGAAGCCATACAACGCTGCAATAATAAGTTAGAATAAGCAAAAATAAGCAAATGTTCTATACAAAGTGTTAGCCTTCCCCTTTAAGAGTATAGGTATTAAAATACAAACAATTCAATAGGGTTGTGCTTTACCTTGTTGGACTTGTCCCTGTTTTTGTTTAGCTCCACTTTTGGTTTGCTTCCTGTCTTTAAGTTTGGTGTGGGTTTTTCTTTTGTTTGCCTCTTCTTGGACAAAATTAGTGGGTGTCTTTTTGGTCCCAGTTGTTGTTGCTAGTCAACTTTCAGTGGACACCCCAATGAGTGTCTTTCAGAACCCCACCTAAAACCCCACCTGTTAAGTTTTGGTTGTTGTCACGGACTCTTTGTTAGTTCCCCCTTCTGTTTGACAATTTTGGGTTTTCTTGCTGGGGAAGTAAGACGCCAAGCTGCCACACCAAGATACAAACCACAATTTACTTTAATAAATACCTTAAAGGGGTAGTCCAGTCAAATGTGATTTACCAGGTTTTTGTAATGATATTTATACACTGATGTTGAAAACTCAAATTGTGAAAAGGATGCTTATGCCCTTTAAGTGTAAGAGCATTTGGAGAGAAAAAAAACATACACCTGTTCAGGTGGGGTGGAGTTTTTGGCCCATAGCATGACATCACAATCTGATCCGATTATTCTGACCAATGACCAGTCATCTTTTATTTGCATATGTATCCTCCTTTGAAGGAGGATAGGCTCTAGAGCCCTCAAACTCAACTCTGGACCTCGAAGCCAGTTCCACTGCTTGTTTTCATTGTTCCCTTCTAACCAGGGACTGATGTAGACCTGGCACACCACGTGGGTACAATTTCATTATCAGGTAGAACAGAAAACCAGCACGCTCTGAACCTTGTAGGGCAGGGTTACTCAACTCTTACCCTATGAGGTCCGTAGCCTGCTGGTTTTCTGTTCTACCTGATAATTAATTGCACCCACGTGGTGTGCCAGGTCTACATCAGTCTTCAAAGTCCAGAGTTGAGTTTGAGGGATCTAGCGCCTACCAAGCTTACCTCTTCAAATAAAAGATGACTGGACATTGAAAAAATGCAGTGGAACTGGCTTCGAGGTCCAGAGTTGAGTTTGAGGGTCGTAGAGTAATAGTTGAATACCCCTGCTCTAGAGTATAGATGATCCTACCTGCATATCAGGGCTGTGTATGTAAATATATTTACATTTGTGTCAACATGCCCACATGATCAGACTGAGCATTGTAATGGCAAACTGTGGCTCAGGGAAATAAATTATTAAAAATATATTTTAAGTTATTTAAATGAAATAAACATTGATTTATTAGAAATAGTGATGATTTAAAAATATAATTAAAAAGACTGCATGGGGGCTTTAACTATGATGCTCGACAAACAATTCTATAAAACACTGACAGCTGTAACGTCCTGACCAGAGTTCTTATGTGTTTTGCTTGTTTAGTGTTGGTCAGGACGTGAGCTGGGTGGGAATTCTATGTTGTGTGTCTAGTTCGTCTGTTTCTATGTTCAGCCTGATATGGTTCTCAATCAGAGACAGCTGTCATTCGTTGTCCCTGATTGAGAATCATATATAGGTGGCTTGTTTTGTGTTGGGGATTGTGGGTGGTTGTTTCCTGTCTTTGTGTTTTGTCTGCACCAGCAAGGACTGTGACGGTTAGTGTGTTTGTTTTGTCCTATTAAATTTCATTATGTCTAATTACCACGCTGCACATTGGTCCTCTGATCCTTCTCGCCTCTCCTCGTCTGAGGAGGAGGACGAAGTAGACTGCCGTTACAACAGCAAACTTGCGCTCAGAGCACACGATGTGCTCCTCATTTATAGGGAGGGGCACAGGTGTGCTCAATCAGATTATTAATCTGCAAACAGGAAAACAAACATAATGGAATACCGATCACATTCAACACAAAATGGCGGTCCCAACAAATACTTAAACAGGCTATCAGTAACAGGGATTATCCACCCTGTTACACTGGTATGTGTTATGACCATTTACATAAGTGGATTTGACACGGTTACAAAATAACATTTCTTATTTGCATTCACATCGATATATTTAATGTATATCCAGAATTACTACAGTAATTGCAATTTATTTCAGATGAAAGTAATAAGGTTAAAAAGATAGTACTGTAAGTTATATTATGACATATTGTGGGAAGGGAGGCACATACAGTCAAACCTATCGGTCAGTGTGTGTCTGTGACGGCCACATAACGCACAGCTAAATATCCCTGTCCTTTGCACTTTAACATTTCATTTGCATGGCTTTCATTTCAAATATTAAAGACATCTTTATTACATTGTTGCATATATTTACCTAACAAACTGTTTTCTATGATTTAGTATTTGAGTTTCTTGCAGCTCTTTCCTGGTGCCTGATTGGCTCCAGTCTCTTCGGAGGCGTTGGTTCAAATACCACCGCTGCCATCATATGTAAGGGATGACCAAGCAGGCAACGAGAGACAACTGAGTTGGGTGCAAATATTAGGAGTTTTATTTACCCAAAGAGAGAGAAAAAGGCATAGTAAAAAAAGTACTTACAATTCTGTAAATCAATAGAAGTACAAATGTTCTAAAACCTCAAACATAGATAAATGTATAACTGAGGTCTACATAGCAGAACCAGCACCACTCCAAGGGTTAATTGAAGTCATAAAGTTAGCACACAGAAAATAAAGGGAGTGGCCAGTTCCACATCTGAGCAGGTAGACTACAAAGATGCACATCATTTTTATTCAAGGATATATTCCTTTTTATCAGAAACAGGATTTTATTCATAAATATTACCATTAACATGATTGGTTTGAAATATAATAATTTTTTAAATACAATTCTAGCATAACATTTTAAACTGGGGAAATCCCCCCATCACGCCCCTACATTTCAGGATGAGAGGACATGCCAATTAGCAGCTAGCCCTCTAACAAACACATCTGTCCACCATGCTGCACACAAGGCAACAGGAAAGCTGCTAGAAACTGAAATGGTTTGTCTGATTTAAGATAATGTTGCAAATATAAATCTAAGAGCGTGCACTCATCGTATAATTAATATATGCAGCAATTTGATAAAGATGTCTTTATTTAAAATGAATGCCATGTGTTGTCATTTGTTTGGTCACAATGTTTGGTGTAAATGATTGTTAAAGTGCAAAGGATAGGATATTTGGTAACAGAATTACTCATTTTAATCACTAATAAATCATAAACCCAATTCTTTGCAGTAAAAACACTAATTGGTAGGTCTACCTTTACTTGTTACTTCTGTGAACTGTCATTGTCCTCCCTCCTCATGAGGGGGAGAAATGAGAAAATATCTAGGATCTGTTTTTTTTTGGTAACATAATGACAAGACACTTTCTTAAACATGCAGAAGGCAAATCATTTTTGTAAAACGAATATTGATATTAGTTGGCAGGGGTCTTTACATCAACATTGTGTTGATGTATTTCTACTGACTTAAGACTTTTTCTGATAGATGTTTTCTAAGACCACTTTTCCATCCGTTTGACCATGTATACCATCATTTCTCAAATATAGACTCTTAGATTTCATTTGACACCAAATTTAAAATGTGCTCCTATGAACTTCACATTAGTGCTTATGGGGCTTTTTACATGGAAATGTCCGACTTTTAATTTTCCAACTTCCATACTGTGCGTTTGATTATTTACAGGACCTCACATGTGCTACACAATTTTTTTCAGTCAGTGCCTGTTAATCACTTCTAAGGTTTTCAAATGTATTTCAAATACTGTAATTGCAAGGAGGATAGTTTTAAGGGTCAGTGTTAGGTTCCCTCCTTGTGTATATGCTCCCGGGAAAGAGAGTCTTTTAACCCGGTGACGTCACATTCCTTCTCTGCTAATATAGAGAATGCATGTATAATCTGAGCCTTGAAAATGGCATGGAGATTTTAGAGGCTGTAATTGTGTTCAGTTTGATTTCCTATTTGTTAACCTTTGACTATGGCGTTGATTGTTTGGCTGGTAACACTGGCAAAAGTGGTTTAGTAGAGGGTATTCATCTGAATATCTCCATGAAGGACGGCAGGTAGCCTAGCGGTAAGTGCTGGGATGGTAACCAAAAGGTCGCTAGTTTGAATCCCTGAGCCGAAAGCACCTAACCCTAATTGCTCCAGGGTCGCTGTTGATAATGGCAGACCCTGTCCGCGACCCCACTCTCAGATATGGGATATGGAAAAAAAAAAAAAATCTAATTCAAGCATGCGTATTAATACACACTCGTACATGTAAAATAGGACAGATATAAGCACCCACCAAGTTATTATGAATGTATTTCAGGTGGTTTGGTCTCTGAAAAGTCTTGTTTTCGAGACGTATCTTTGTTAATTTGGTTGTAGGATATTTGACTACTGCAGAGGTTGTTTACAACCTGTACTATACAGTCCTTGATCAAATGCATAATATTTGTTAAACACTTTCAAGTACTCGAGCTAGGCTAAATCAAGCAAAAGTATTGACATATGATATTACATTAGGTTTGTTATTGGGTGTGATATTACATGTGTACTGGAACATTTACCAGCAATATATTTTTGGTTTAAAGGTCCAGTCTAGTCACATGTTCCATCTTTATAGATATTACTGTGCAACGATTAAGATTTTTGCGTTATAGTTCATGATTTTATAACTTGATGTAAGATAGTTCCTCACCCTGAAAGTGGTCTATGGGCCTGGATAAATTGTAATCCATGGTTCCTTCTCTTTAAACATCCACTACACACTTCAGCTAACTTTAGCCACCACAAGCTAACAATCAATGGAAGTGATGGGCATGTGAGCATGCATTTTATACTTTTTTTAATGGTCAAATCACATTTTAAGTAACATCAAACCAAATATGTAGTTAATATGAATTGATTTCAGGTGATTGATTGTTAGCTTTTGGTGGCTAAGGTTAGCTGAAGTTTGTGGTGGCTCTTTAAAGGACTGAAACATTAATTTGTTTCTCCTGGCCTATAGACTACTTTCAGGGTGAGAAACAATCAAACATCAAGTTGTAAAAAACGACTCCTTTAAATGCTATCTCAGACTGCCTTCAAAAACAAGTATTTATATAAAATGAGACCTTTTCAGACAGATGGAAAACGCCGCCTCGGAAGCGCCTGAACTGCAGATTCTTTGTAGCTTCTGAAGCTCCTTTGTGGGCGGGACTAATGTCCATCACATTAGCATTTCTAATAAATATTCTGTTAACCTGGACAAAGTAGATGTAGCGGATGGCTAAATTAGTATAATGTGGTGGTCACTGGTCCCCATTCCCTGAGCTGGTTGGCTAAAGAAAAATAAGAAATAAAAGTAACAAATAATTAAAGAGCAGCAGTAAAATAACAATAGCGAGGCTATATACAGGGGGACCGGTACAGAGTCAATGTGCAGGGGCACCAGTTAGTCGATGTAATTGAGGTAATATATACATGTAGGTAGTGTTATTAAAGTGACTTATGCATAGAAAATAACAGAGAGTAGCAGCAGCGTAAAAGGGAGGGGGGGCAATGCAAATAGTCTGGGTAGCCATTTGATTAGATGTTCAGTAGTCTTATGGCTTGGGGGTAGAAGCTGTTTAGAAGCCTCTTGGACCTAGACTTGCCTTGTGAGCACTGCATTATTGAAAAAGTGCCCTTGTTACCAACAAATCAGATTTCCTATAAAATAAGCTCTTGTATTAATTTGTATTTTGTGGCTTGCTGTGGAACAGTCTCTGTGCCAAATTACTTTTTGGTAACACTTTATTTGTGTTTTCTTAATGAAGTGTTACTGGCTTTTCCTTAGTCTAATTATTAGCCATAATAAAGGCATTTAATAAAGAGCAAGCAAAAAAAATGTTTACATTGGTGTAATGTAAACATTACACCAACTTAGCAGTGGCGACCCATCATTCTAGCTTAAAAATCTATTTTTGTATTATTTTTTGTTGCCTGTTTTGCGCAAATAATGTAAAAAAAATAACTATTTGAGTTAGTAAAGCTGCATACAAACATGGTCTCTTTTTTGCTTTCTTGAGTAAGACAGCTCCAAAATGCAGGTGTTTCAGCCTAGCTCAGTGTTCTGTGGTGGAGAGGTAGTCAGCGGAAAATACAGAGCGTAGGGGTTGGTAATTTTCTCTAGTTGTGCTGTGATTGCCTCAGTGTTCTGTCACTCAGGAGGACACTACGTCACTGCAAAATCTACAGGGAGAGCTAGAAAGTTCAAGCCCCCTTGGGGGCTGCCATAGATTTACATTAGAAGTGCCCATCCAAGAAGGCTTAAGGTCATCGCTCACAGATAAAAGGACGTCAAATCATGTTATATCTACCGTAGCTTTGATTGGACTGATCATGTCAACATCATAATTTCAAAATCTTAGCTAGCAAGCTAGACAAGCAGTCATCATCATGAATGATGTTGACAATCTACTGGCAAATCCTTTTCAATCCTTGTCATATGAAGAGAAATTATAGATAAAATGTATCGGTGCTCATCAGCCATAAGTTGGAAATCGCAAATTTAACAATGAGTGGTTTAGATGGAATTAGTGGCCTAGTGCAAACTATGCAAAGCAGTCACTATTTTGCTTCCCGTGCTATTTCGGTAGAGAGGGTTTGTCGTCCATTTCTGGGTTTAAGGGTGTCTTTTCTAAGCTTAAAAGGATAAACATTTACACGCAACAACATTGGCCAGAAAAGGTTGAATAAATTGTCAATGCTGTATGACTTCTGCACATTCAAAACAACTGGAAACTCAGAACTGGGAAATCTCAGACTTCAGTGAGTTCAAGACAACTGGGAGCTTGGAAAGAAATTCTCAGACTGGGAAAATTAATTTTGAACGGTCATCCAACTCGGAATTCCAAGTTGGGAACTCAGGCCTCTTTCTAGAGCTCCGACCTGAAGATCACTGACGTCATGATTCAATCTTGTTTTTTCCGTGTCCCAGTTGTCTTGAAAGCACTACAAATCCAGAGACTGACAGACTTTGATGACAAAGTTTCATGACAAAATTTTCCCATAAGAAGGACCGCCACGACACCTTCCTGTTCAAGTGAGTAAAGCACAACGGTGAGTCCAGAAATGTTTTGTGTGCAGCTGCATAAATTATGTAATATGCCAGAGAGATATGTATACTGTAGCTAAGAAAGTAATACTAAGTGTATGTTCTGTTTTAAGCTGTTAGTAGCCAATGTGCCTCACCCTGTAACGATTGTCGTCGGGAGAAGGAGAGGAGGACCAAAGTGCAGCGTGGTACGTATCCATAATACTTTTAATAAAGATGAACACGCGAACAAAAACAACAAAATGACCAACGAACAGTTCTGAAAGGTGCAACTGTCACGTTCCTGACCTGTTTTCCATTGTTTTTGTATGTGTTTAGTTGGTCAGGGCATGAGTTGGGGTGGGCATTCTATGTTATGTGTTTCCATGTTGGGTCTAATGTGTTGCCTGATATGGTTCTCAATTAGAGGCAGGTGTTTGACGTTTCCTCTGATTGAGAACCATATTAAGGTAGGCTGTTCTCACTGTTTGTTTGTGGGTGATTGTCTTCCGTGTTTGTCGCACCACACGGGACTGTTTCGTTTTCGTTCGTGTATGTAGTCTGTTCCTGTTCGTGCGTTCTTCGTATTATTATGTAAGTTCGTTTGTTCAGGTCTGTTGACTTCGTTTATTGTTTTGTAGTTTGTTCAAGTGTTCATAGTGTTTCGTCTTGTTATAATAAATCATTATGTCTACATACCTCGCTGCGTGTTGGTCCGATCCATGCTCCTCCTCGTCTGAGGAGGAGAACGAATATGACGATAGCCGTTACAGCAACAAACACTAAACAGAAAATAACCACCCACAAACACAGGTGGGAACAGGCTACCTAAGTATGGTTCTCAATCAGAGACAACGATAGACAGCTGCCTCTGATTGGGAACCATACCAGGCCAAACACATAGAAATACAAAACAAGGACAACATAGAACACCAGACATAGAATGTCCACCCAAACTCACGCCCTGACCAACCAAAATAGAGACATAAAAAGGATCTCTAAGGTCAGGGCGTGACACACCCTAATAATTTGGTCCCTTCCCCCCTCATAACTTAGCCTACTGTTCTGACTTGGTGGTGCACATGTAGCTTATATCCTGTTTTAGAGAAATGTCATCATTGAATATTGTAAGAGCTTTCGTTGTCCGCTTATATGCCCCCTTTATTTATCCTATGTTTCTGACTTGGTGTACAGGGAGAATACTGTAAGAGTGGTCCATGTTCTGAATTCTGTCGCTGTACATTTCAAAAGTGATGAACAAATAGTTATAATGACTACACCCATCATAGCTCGCTCATTAATGTCAGACAAGGCTCCGCTGATAGCCAGGTGTGCGGTGGTAAGGATTCAGTCCATGGTGTTGAAAAGAATACTCTGCTGTTGGGACAGCTTTATGTACTGTAGGCCCTAACAGTTTGTGGGCAGCCTTTGTCACCATTATAGTGCAATTTATGTATTGTTTAGTATTGTGTTGTGTAATGGCTTTGCTGGCATGCATAATTTTTTTTTTTGTGTGACATGCTAAAAGCACCACTGAGTATAGGTTGCTGAGGGGTAGACGGCTCATAATAATTGCTGGAATGGAGTCAATGGATTGGTAACAAACACACCAAAAACATGCTTTCCATGTCATTGATACCACTCCATTGACTCCATTCCAGCCATTATTATGAGCCGTCCTCCCCTCAGGAGCCTCCACTGTTTAAATCACAGTCCCCAGGTCCAGAACAAATTCATGGAAACGTATAGTATTATACAGAGCCGTGATTGCATGGAACTCCCTTCCATTTCATATAGAGCAAGCGAACAGTAAACCTGCTTTCAAAAAACAAATATAGCAACACCTCACGGCACAACACCTCTCCCCATGTGACCTACTTTTTGTGTGTATGTACTGACATGTATGTGTAACTGATAGATAAGCACGCACACACACACTACATGTTAATGTTTTTAATGTATGTAAATGGTAAAGTCTTTTGCCTGTAATGTCTTTTTCGTTATGTGTCTGACCCCAGTAAGAGTAGCGGTCGCCATTGGCGATGGCTAATGGGCATCCTAATAAAATCAAATAAATAAAAGATCAAAAGTATGGGCTTATTGAGGCAAAGTGAGGGCAGCCCTCACCAGATATGGGCTGCTGATACTGGGCCAATAATTCATCCCGCATTGCCCACATGAAAAAATACTACAGTTTACTGTAGAATACTATACTACACACTGTAATATCCCTCGATCGGGTAGGGCTTAATATAGAATTTTGTAGTACACTGTAGAATACACTACACACTGTAGTATCCCTCGGTCATGTGTAGTACTTACTATATCATTTTGTGGTATACTGTAGAATACTATAGCAAATGCTACAGTATTATCCTAAAAAAAACTCTGTAGTAAATACTACAGTAATGACTGCAAAAACACTACAGTATCCGCGAAAACACTACAGTATTTTTTAACTATAGTAATACTACAGTATTTAATGTGCATATACCCCACACATTCCCTTCCCCCATATCCCAATGCGTGCCACCCGTGAGTGAGAAACCTGCATGCCCAAGTATAGACCAATATTATAGAAAATAACAGAAACTCTGACTCCAGTCCTACCTACCGACAGGTTATGGAAAATTATCTCTTTTAGTATTTGTCCAGTAGGTGTCCTCAAGGAGATAGCCCCCACTTCTATGTCAAAGCTAATAAAGCAAAAACACTATAGTAAATCATACAGTACATAAATATAGTAATACTACAGTATACTATAGTATTTTTTCATGTGGTTGGGCCCACATCGTGCCAATGTTGTGCATAGCCTAAAAACTCATACCTCATTCTGAAAATTGGATGGATACGAGTCCAGCTGGTATCTTAACAGTAAAACAAACCAAAACAGTTATATTCGTTTGTATTTGACTGCAATTTTTGTTTATGTATATGCAAATAGACATGTTGAATTACAATAATGTTGAATTGTCCAATAGTGATGGTTTTCTAATACAGTTGATGGGCTGATTCCTAATTTGATACACCATGCATGTAACTCAAACTCCTGAGCGAATTAACATGGCTACCATTGGCTCTCATTCCCTCTATGTTTAATATAGGTCGGAGTCACTTCAAAGTAACTGCATAGTTATTTTCCTAGTCTTATGATATATTTAGAAAGTGTTTTAGATTTTGAAGTATTTCCTCTGTCGCTTATCTTAAATACATAGTCTTGTCAGGGTTTTGAAGACGGGACGTACAGTAGCCTACGTTATATCCAGTTAATAATTATTGTCTGAGTATCAATGTAAAGCGATTTGCATTTAGAGTTGTAATAAACATGCACGGGTGGGTGTTAAGACGGCTGTGGGTGTGCATCAAAATCCAACGTCCCACAAGATGGCAGTTTTTCAGGTTACATTGAAGTAATAGGAAGCAGGGTTGGAGGCGTGTCATCTTATACCTCCCATGGGAGGTGTGTCATATTATACCGCACAATATCATGAATAAATTCCACCCATAGTCTATCAGAAAGTAAGGAACTGTGAGAAGTGAAATATAATGTCAACCACCAGATGGCAGACTTACTTTACCTCTGTTTCTTCATCCTTTCCTTGTCAACCACTGAGTAACAGAGGACAGTGTGGCTCAGTTGGCTATTTTTAGAACTGTGTAATACAGTTTAGGTAGTAGGACATGGCTCATCATCAGTCCACTACTACAGATCATGTTAAATCAAAAATGGCTTCTCAACGTTTCCAGGATGAGGGAAGCTAAATATTATTTATTCAGCCCATGCTGTGAGCGATCTTTTTGTGTTAGTATCAAGTTGAGTTTCTTTTTGTTCCTCTTGCACATACTAATAATTTATTTTACAAGAACATTGATTAAATTGTTCATACTTGGAGCTTATATTCACATGGAAACTTCCAGCTTTGATTGAATAGAAACTTTTTGCACCTAATATTGCACTCATCCACCACATTTAAGCTCCCATGTTTAGAGTCACAAGCTATTTCCCTAAAATAACTTTCCTTACCATACTGCATGTCTCCATACATACAGTAGGGTCTGAAATTATTGACAGCCTTGATAAAAATGAGCAAAAATGACTGTGTAAAATAAATAATTCAAATACTGAGCAATATTGTACGTAAAACAGTTTTGGGGTAAATTATAGGATCGTAAACTAATTAAATTGCTCAGAGAAAGAGATTTTGTTTAACAAGTAATATATATATATATATATATATTACCCTTCAATACCCCACCTTGTGAGAATTACGGCACTGAGCCTTTAAAAAATGATTTAAAAAAAGAGTTGGAGAACATATTGGGAGGGATCTATATCATCCTTCCAGATCCTTGATATCTTTTGTCTGTGGTTATGGACTGCACTCTTCAATTCAAACCACAGGCTTTCCATGTTCAGAGACTGAGATGACCATTGCAAAATGTTGATTTGGTGGCCAATTAACCCTTTCTTTGTGGATTTTGATGTGTGCTTGGGTTATTGTCTTGCTGGAAGATCCACTTGCGGCAAAGTTTTAGCCTGGCAGAGACAACCTGGTTTTTGGTTAAAATATCATTGTACTGGGTAAAGTTCATGATGCTGTTGAAATCAACAAGGGCCCCCAGGACCAGGGGAAGCAAAATAGCCCTATAACATCAAATATCCAACACCATATTTTACAGTAGGGTTCTTTTCTGCTCATGCATTCTCATTTCGACACCAAACCCACCACTGGTGTGAGTGGCCAAAGAGCTCTAGTTTCATGTCATCCAACAAGTCTGGAGTTTGCTAAACGCCATTGGCACTTGGATTGGAACCGGTGCTTTGGTCAGATGAAATGAAAACAAAAGATATCAGACGAAGGATATCAAGGATCTGGAAGGATTATGTCTGGAGGATTGGTCTAAGATCCCTCCCAAGGTGTTCTCCAACTCATAAAACATTTTAGAAAAAGGCTCAGTGGTGTTATCCTCACAAGGTGAGGTATTGAAAATGGGGTGTCAATAATTTTGACCCCTACCTTTTGAGAAAAAAGTAAACTCAGCAAAAAAAGAAACGACTCTGTTTTTCAAAGATAATTCGTAAAAATCCAAATAACTTCACAGATCTTCATTGTAAAGGGTTTAAACACTGTTGCCCATGCTTGTTCAATGAACCATAAACAATTAATGAACATGCACCTGTGGAACGGTCGTTAAGACACTAACAACATACAGACGGTAGGCAATTAAGGTCACAGTTATGAAAACTTAGAACACTAAAGAGGCCTTTCTACTGACTCTGAAAAACACCAAAAGAAAGATGCTCCTGCTCATCCTTGCTCATCTGCGTGAAAGTGCCTTAGGCATGCTGCAAGGAGGCATGAGGACTGCAGATGTGGCCGGGGCAATGAATTGCAATATCTGTACTGTGAGACGCCTAAGACAGCGCAACAGGGAGACAGGACGGACAGCTGATCGTCCTCGCAGTGGCAGACCACGTGTAACAACACCTGCACAAGATCGGTACATCCGAACATCACACCTGCGGGACAGGTACAGGATGGCAACAACAACTGCCCGAGTTACACCAGGAATGCACAATCCCTCCATCAGTGCTCAGACTGTCCGCAATAGGCTGAGAGAAGCTGGACTGAGGGCTTGTAGGCCTGTTGTAAAGGCAGGTCCTCACCAGACATCATCGGCAACAACGTCGCCTCTGGGCACAAACCCATCGTTACTGGACCAGACAGAACTGGCAAAAAGGGCTCTTCACTGATGAGTCGCGGTTTTGTCTCAACATGGGTGATGGTTGGATGAACGTTACACCGAGGCCTGTACTCTGGAGCAGGATCGATTTTGGAGGTGGAGGGTATGTCATCGTCTGGGGCGGTGTGCCACAGCATCATCGGATTGAGCTTGTTGTCATTGCAGGCAATCTCAATGCTGTGCGTTACAGGGAAGACATCCTCCTCCCTCATGTGGTACCCTTCCTGCAGGTTCATCCTGACCCTCCAGCATAACAATGCCACCAGCCATACTGCTCGTTCTGGCCGTGATTTCCTGCAGGACAGGAATGTCAGTGTTCTGCCATGGCCAGCGAAAAGCCATGGCAGATCTCAATCCAATTGAGCATGTCTGGGACCTGTTGGATCGGAGGGTGAGGGGTAAGGCCATTCCCCCCAGAAATGTCTGGGAACTTGCAGGTGCCTTGTTGGAAGAGTGGGGTAACATCTCACAGCAAGAACTGGCAAATCTGGTGCAGTCCATGAGGAAGAGATGCACTGCAGTACTTAATGCAGCTGGTGGCCACACCAGATACTGACTGTTACTTTTGATTTTGACCCCCCATTTGTTCAAGGACACATTATTCCATTTCTGTTAGTCACATGTCTGTGGAACTTGTTCAGTTTATGTCTCAGTTGTTGAATCTTATTATGTTCATACAAATATTTACACATGTTAAATTTGTTGCTGAGTTTATTACTTGTTTTATTGTTTTTTAAATGGAACCTTTATTTAACTAGGCAAGTCAGTTAAGAACAAATTCTTATTTACAATGATGGCCTACCTCGGCCGAACCCTGACGACGCTGGGCCAATTGTGCGCCGCCCTATGGGACTCCCAATCACGGCTGGATGTGATACAGCCTTGTTAAACAAAATATTTTTTTCTGAGCAATTACATTACTATATAGCTCAGTATTTGAATTATTTATTTTATACAGTCATTTTTGCTGATCTTTATCACGGATGTCAATCATTTTGGACCTGAATGGATGTCCTTCTGTGAGAGTAATGTGACTTAGGACTTTATTTTCATTACAATGTCTTAAAAGTAAAAAATGGAACCTAACATTGAAAATGTTGAACCAGACCACAAGATCAAGAGTCAATAGACTCTCACCCAGAAAAGGTTAGTGGGTAATTTCAGGATCTTTTCAGAATAAGTAATATCTTTGTTTATGGCTTGTCACATGGTGGCTTATCACAATACCTTTTTGTCAATCATTCATGTGTGATCCTGACACCAATGTGGGTCATGGTTTCATATGTTTACATGTCATCTCAATTATGTTTTCTGAAATATTTACAAATGAATAAAAAATAAAAAGCTGAAATGTTTTGAGTCAGTAAGTATTCAACCCCCTTGTTAACGCAAGCCTAAATTCAGGAGTAAAAATGTTCTTAACAAGCCACATAATAAGTTGCATGGACTCACTCTGTGTGCAATAATAGTACTTAACATGGTTTTTGAATGACTACCTCATCTCTGTACCACAAACATACATGTAAGGTCCTTCAGTCGAGCAGTGAATTTCAAACACAGTATCAACCACAAAGACCAGGGAGGTTTTCCAATGCCTCACAAAGAAGGGCACCTATTGGTAGATGGAAGAAAAAAAGAAGCAGACATTGAATATGCCTTTGGGCATGGTGAAGTTATTAATTACACTTTGGATGGTGTATCAATACACCCAGTCACTAGAAAGATACAGGCATTCTTAACTCAGTTGCAAGAGAGGAAGGAAACGGCACAGGGATTTCACCATGAGGTCAATGGTGACTTTTAAACAGTTACAGAGTTTAATGGCTGTGATAGGAGAAAATGGAGGATGGATCAACAACATTGTAGTTACTTCACAATACTAATCTAAATGACAGAGTGAAAAGAAGGAAGCCTGGACAGAATAAAAATATTCCAAAACGTGCATCCTGTTTGCAATAAGGCACTAAAGTAAAATTGCTAAAAATGTGGCAAAGAAATTAACTTTATGTTCTTGTCACGATCGTCTTCGTGAGAGAGAGTGGACCAAGGCGCAGCGTGTGCAAAATACATCTCTTTTATTTTAGAGAAGGAAAAAACACGTAACGAACACAATTACAAAACGAAACAAAACATCAAACGATCGTGAAGCTAAAGACGTAAGTGCAATAACAAGCTACAAACGTACAACATAGACAACTACCCACAAAAGCCTACTGCCTATGGCTGCCTTAAATATGGCTCCCAATCAGAGACAATGAATGACAGCTGTCTCTGATTGAGAACCAATCTAGGCAGCCATAGACATAACTAGACAACTATACTCTACTCTGCCCCATACACATACAACACCCCATAGACACTACAAAACACATACATTCCCCATGTCACACCCTGACCTAACTAAAAAACATAAAGAAAACAAAGAATACTAAGGCCAGGGCGTGACAGTTCTGAATACAAACCATTATGTTTGGGGATAATACAGCACGACACATCACTGAGTACCACTCTTAATATTTTCAAGCATGGTGGTGGCTGCGTCATGTTATGGGTATGCTTGTCATTGGCAAGTACTAGGGAGTTTTTTAGAGTAAAAACGGAATAAAGCTTAGCACAGGCAAAATCCTAGAGAAAAACTTGGTTCAGTCTGCTTTCCAACAAACACTGAGACAAATTCACCTTTCAGCAGGACAATAACCTAAAACACAAGGTAAAATATACACTGGAGTTGATTACCAAGATGACATTGAATGTTCCTGAGTGGTCTAGTTACAGTTTTGAATTATCTATGGCAAGACTTGAAAATGGCTGTCTAGCAATGATCAACAACCAACTTGACAGAGCTTAAAGTATTTAAAAAAGTACAATGTGCAAATATTTTACATTCCAGGTGTGCAAAGCTCTTAGAGACTTAGCTGTAATCGCTGCCAAAGGTGATTGTAACTTGTACTGACTCAGGTGTGTGAATACTTTTGTAAATGAGATATTTCAGCTTTTCAATTTCAAGTAATGTGCAAAAATATAAACATGTTTTCACTTTGTCATTATGGTGTACTGTGTGTAGATGGGTGAACAAAAATATTTAGTCAATTTTGAATTCAGGCTGTAACACAACATGTGGAATAGGTCATGATGTATGAATACTTTCTGAAGGCACTGTAACCCCACCTGTTCTTATAAGAATATATATTACCATGTGTGTTCTGGATGGAACCAGACAGATATTCCATGATGTACAAGTTCAAAGTGCTGATTCCACCAGAGCAATCATGTTACTTGGAGCATTTCAAGCATATACCATGAGTCTATGTGCCCTGCTGCTTGCCATCTTTACCAGTTGTGAGGGTCAATTGATGCAGTACCATTCAGTGGATATAAAGTGAATATACCCTAATTCATTGGATATCAGAGGATAAAATAATGATATCACCTGGTAACAATTTGGTCATTTAAAATGTTGCATGCATGTATTCTTGTCTGATACTTATACCCGTTCAAAAATAATGGAAAGCGTTGAAGTTTCAACCATTCTGGCCTTGCATGCAATTTTTGCTTTGTCAAGCAAGCTTTCCTCTACACTTCCTAAAGCGACTTTTATTTATTGTCAAACACTAGCATCCATGATCTTTTATGGCCATTTACAGGAAGCACTATGGACTCTATTTCTGTAACCCACTGTGAAATAAATACATGTTCAAGATGCCATTTGAAACAAAATAGAGTTCATTTTACAATCAGCTTATTCTTTTTTCCAAATGTTTTCAACCTCATATACATGTGTGAAAACAGTGCGTTTCTATAATCTGTGGTTAAAAAGTTAAGAACAAAGGTCATAAAAAAATGTTAATCTGTGACTGTAACGATGTGGATTTATTCCCACTCTTCACGAACGCACACACTGTCTAATCTGAAATTAGGCCCTATTTCCCTTATGCATTTTTCCATTTCTTTCTAGAAGCATTATACTATATTATTCTTTAGCTCCTTTGTTAGCAGTAGCTACTGTTTAGCCCGAACCATAAAAATCAGCCCCAGACCATTATTCCTCCTCCCCCCAACTTCACAGTTAGCAGGCACTATGCATTGGGACAGGTAGAGATCTCCTGGCATCCGCCAAACCCAGATGGTGAAGCTATACGAAGCTCCTGATTAACAGTTATTGTGCTGACATTGCTTCCAGAGGCAGTTTGGAATTGGGTAGTGAGTGTTGCAACCAAGGACAGATGATTTTTACGCACTTCAGCACTCTGCGGTCCTATTCTCGTGTGGCCTATCACTTTGCGGCTGAGCCGTTGTTGCTCCTAGACGTTTCCACTTCACAATAACAGCACTTACAGTTGACCAGGGAAGCTTTAGCAGGGCCGAGATTTGATGAACTGACTTGTTGGAAAGGTGGCATCCTATTACAGTGCCATGTTGAAATTCACTGAGCTCTTCAGTAAGGCCATTCTACTGCCAATGTTTGTCTATTTTTTAAATTTTTATTTTTTTATTTCACCTTTATTTAACCAGGTAGGCCAGTTGAGAACAAGTTCTCATTTATCACTGCGACCTGGCCAAGATAAAGCAAAGCAGTGCGACGAAAACAACAACACAGAGACTATGGAGACTGCATGGCTGTGTGGGAAATTTTATACACCTGTCATCAACAGGTGTAGCTGAAATAGCCGAATCTACTAATTTGAAGGTACAGTAGCAGTCAAAAGTTTGGACACACCTACTCATTCAAGTGTTATTCTTTATTTTTTATTTTTTCTACATTGTATTATAAAAGTGAAGACATCAAAACTATGAAATAACACATATGGAATCATGAAGTGACCAAAAAAGTGTTAAACAAATCCAAAATATATTTTATATATTAGATTCTTCAAAGTAGCCACCCTTTGCCTTGATGACAAATTTGAACACTCTTGGCATTCTCTCAACCAGCTTCATCTGGAATGCTTTTCCAACAGTCTTGAAGGAGTTCCCACATATGCTGAGCACTTGTTGGCTGTGAGGTCATCTGATGCAGCACTCCATCACTCTCCTTCTTGGTCAAATAGCCCTTACACAGCCGGGAGGTCTGTTGGGTCATTATCCTGTTAAAAAACAAATGATAGTCCTACTAAGCGCAAACCAGATGGGATGGCGTATTGCTGCAGAATTCTGGGGTAGCCATGCTGGTTAAGTGTGCCCTGAATTCTAAATAAATCACTGACAGTGTCATCTGCAAAGCACCCCCACACCATCACACCTCCTCCTCCATGCTTCACGGTGGGAACCATACATACGAGATCATCCGTTCACCTACTCTACGTCTTACAAAGACACGGCAGTTGTAACCAAAAATCAGACCAAAGGACAGATTTCCACTGGTCTAATGTCCATTGATCGTGTTTCTTGGCACAAGCAAGTCTCTTTTTCTTATTGGTGTCCTTTAGTAGTGGTTTCTTTGCCGCAATTTGACCCTGAAGGCCTGATTCACTTAGTATCCTCTGAACAGTTGATGTTCAGATGTGTCTGTTACTTGAACTCTGTGAAGCATTTATTTGTGTCACGCCCTGGCCTTAGTTATCTTTGTCCTCTTTATTATTTTGGTTAGGTCAGGGTGTGACGAGGGTGGTTTGTGTGTTTTTGTCTCGTCTAGGGTGTTTCTACTGTCTAGGGTTTTTTGTAGATTTATGGGGTTGTGTTCATTATAGGTGTTTATGTAAGTCTATGGTTGCCTAGATTGGTTCTCAATTAGAGGCAGGTGTTTATCGTTGTCTCTGATTGGGAACCATATTTAGGCAGCCATGTTCTTTGGGTATTTTGTGGGTGATTGTTTCCTGTGTCAGTGTTTGTGCCACACGGGACTGTTACGGTTTGTTCACGTTTATTGTTTTGTATTGGTGTTCATAGTTCAGTTTTCTATATTAAAACATGGATACCTACCACGCTGCGTATTGGTCCGATCCTTGTTACACCTCTTCAGAGGAAGAAGAGGAAGACAGCCGTGACAGAATCACCCACCAACATAGGACCAAGCAGCGTGGTAAGGGACCTTGGGTTCAAGCTGGAGAGTATCGCCGCCCTCGTGAAGAGCTGGAGGCAGCTAAAGCCGAGAGGCGGTGGTATGAGGAGGCAGCACGGAAGCGAGGCTGGAAGCCTGAGAGTCAGCCCCAAAAATTTATTGGGGAAAAGGGGAGTGTGGCTAAAGGGGAGTGTGGCGAAGTCAGGTAGGAGACCTGCTCCAACTTCCCGGGCTTACCGTGGAGAGCGAGAGTACGGGAAGACACCGTGTTATGCGGAAGAGCGCACGGTGTCTCCTGTACGTGTGCTTAGCCCGGTGCGGTACATCCCACGTATCGGCCGGGCTAGAGTGGGCATCGAGCCAGGTGCCATGAAGCCGGCTCAATGCAGCTGGTCTCCAGTGCGTCTCCTCGGGCCGGTGTACATGGCACCAGCCTTACGTATGGTGTCCCCGGTTTGCCAGCACAGCCCAGTGCGGGTTATTCCACCTCCCCGCATTGGCCTGGCTACGGGGAGCATTCAACCAGGTAAGGTTGGGCAGGCTCGGTGCTCAAGAGAGCCAGTATGCCTTCACGGTCCGGTATATCCGGTGCCACCTCCTCGATCCAGTCCAGTACCACCAGTGCCAACACCACGCACCAGGCTTCCTGTGCGTCTCCAGAACCCTGTTCCTCCTCCACGCACTCTCCCTGTGGTGCGTGTCTCCAGCCCGGTACCACCAGTTCCGGCACCACGCACCAAGCCTACTGTGCGTATCCAGAGCCCTGTACGCACTGTTGTTTCTCCCCGCACTAGCCTTGAGGTGCGTGTCCCTAGCCCGGTACCACCAGTTCCGGCACCACGCACCAGGCATACCAGTGTGCCTCAGCAGGCCAGAGTCTGCCGTCTGCCCAGGGCCGCTTGCGCTGCCCGCCTGCCCAGCGCCGTCTGAGCTGCCGCCTGTGCTGCCCGTCTGCCCAGCGCCGTCTGCGCTGCCCGTCTGCCCAGCGCCGTCTGCGCTGCCCGTCTGCCCAGCGCCGTCTGCGCTGCCCGTCTGCCCAGCGCCGCCTGCGCTGCCCGTCTGCCCAGCGCCGTCTGAGCTGCCCGTCTGCCCAGCGCCGTCTGAGCTGCCCGTCTGTCCTGAGCCTTCAGAGCCGTCCGTCAGTCAGGAGCCGCTAGAGCCGTCCGTCAGTCAGGAGCCGCTAGAGCCGTCCGTCAGACAGGAGCCGCCAGAGCCGCCCGCCAGACAGGAGCTGCCAGAGCCGCCCGCCAGACAAGAGCCGCCCGCCAGACAGGAGCCGCCAGAGCCGCCCGCTAGACAGGAGCTGCCAGAGCCGCCCGCCACACAGGAGCTGACAGAGCCGCCCGCCACACAGGAGCTGACAGAGCCGTCATTCAGCCAGGACCGACCAGAGCCGTCATTCAGCCAGGACCGACCAGAGCCGTCATTCAGCCAGGACCGACCAGAGTCGTCAGTCAGCCAGGACTGGCAAGAGTCGTCAGTCAGCCAGGACCTGCCAGAGTCGTCAGTCAGCCAGGACCTGCCAGAGTCATCAGTCAGCCATGACCTGCCAGAGTCGTCAGTCAGCCATGACCTGCCAGAGTCGTCAGTCAGCCATGACCTGCCAGAGTCGTCAGTCAGCCATGACCTGCCAGAGTCGTCAGTCAGCCATGACCTGCCAGAGGCGTCAGTCAGTCCGGAGCTGCCCCTCAGTCCGGAGCTGCCCCTCAGTCCGGAGCTGCCCCTCAGTCCGGAGCTGCCCCTCAGTCCGGAGCTGCCCCTCAGTCCGGAGCTGCCCCTCCGTCCAGAGGCGCCCATCAGTCCAGTGGGGTTAATTTGGAGGGTCGCCATTAAGAGGAGGCCACGGAAGCGGGAATTAACTATGGTGGGGTGGGCCACGTCCAGCGCTAGAGCCGCCACCGTGGACAGATGCCCACCCAGACCCTCCCCTATAGGTTCAGGTTTTGCGGCCGGAGTCCGCACCTTTGGGGGGAGGTACTGTCACGCCCTGGCCTTAGTTATCTTTGTTCTCTTTATTATTTTGGTTAGGTCAGGGTGTGACGAGGGTGGTTTGTGTGTTTTTGTCTCGTCTAGGGTGTTTGTACTGTCTAGGTTTTTTTTGTAGATTTATGGGGTTGTGTTCATTATAGGTGTTTATGTAAGTCTATGGTTACCTAGATTGGTTCTCAATTAGAGGCAGGTGTTTATCGTTGTCTCTGATTGGGAACCATATTTAGGCAGCCATGTTCTTTGGGTATTTTGTGGGTGATTGTTTCCTGTGTCAGTGTTTGTGCCACACGGGACTGTTACGGTTTGTTCACATTTATTGTTTTGTATTGGTGTTCATAGTTCAGTTTTCTATATTAAAACATGGATACCTACCACGCTGCGTATTGGTCCGATCCTTGTTACACCTCTTAAGAGGAAGAAGAGGAAGACAGCCGTGACAATTTGGGCTGCAATTTCTCTAATGAACTTATCCTCTGCAGCAGAGGTAACTCTGGGTCTTCTTTTCCTGTGGCGGTCCTCATGAGAGCCAGTTTCATCATAGTGCTTGATGGTTTTTGCGACTGTACTTGAAGAAACTTTCAAAGTTCTTGACATTTTCTGGATTGACTGACCTTCATTTCTTAAAGTAATGAAGTAATGTCGTTTCTCTTTGCTTATTTGAGCTGTTCTTGCCATAATATGGACTTGGTCTTTTACCAAGTAGGGCTCTCTTCTGTATACCACCCCTACCTTGTCACAACACAACTGATTGGCTCAAACACATTAAACGTCCGCGAATTAACTTTTAACAAAGCACGCCTGTTAATTGAAATGCATTGCAGGTGACTACCTCATGAAGCTGGTTGAGAGAATGCTAAGAGTGGGCAAAGCTGTCATCAAGGCAAAGGGTGGCTACTTTGAAAAATCTCAAATATAAAATGTATTTTGATTTGTTTAACACTTTTTTGGTTACTACATGATTCCATGTGTTATTTCATAGTTTTGATGTCTTCACTATTATTGTACAATGTAGAAAATAGTAAAAATAAAGAAAAACCCTTGGATGAGTAGGTGTGTCCAAACGTTTGACTGGTACTGTATGTCCACATACTTTGTATATATAGTGTATTTCAATTTCTCTCCCTCAGCAAGCAGTTTATTTATTTTTATTTGAAAAATGTATTCCCATGTTGCAGTGAAACAATTGCCCTAAGCTTAACTCAGTTGTAACCACAAGAACTAAGCAACATTTTCACAAGAAATTAGTTCACTGTAATGTGGAAAAACACATTAATAGATTCTAAACCAACTATTAGAATGTAATGGGATTCCATATTCCATACACGCCTACAAAGTCTCTGTCAGATCCAATTGAAAGATTAGCCCAAGTGCACTTGTTAGCGGTCCTCCTTTGTCCCCTCTTCATGGCCAACCCCTCTCCTCCCCTTACTCCCTTCTTCGCTTCCTCCCTTTTTCCCCAGGTATAGTGTGATCCTGACAAAGGCTCTTTGTACTGCACTGTGGCTTGGTCTTGTTGAGTCACACACAGTAGAGGCCGGTTGCCTGGGGAATAGTACATTGCATTTTTATCTCGGATGTAATTCCTAATTTCATCCTCCTGATATTCAGATACACTTCTGCTCATACACTAGATGGGTATTGGTCTTGGAGTTGAAGAAGGTGTCGGAAATGCATTCAGCCAAAAACAGAGAGGGGCAATGATTTGCTTTCCTGCTAAGATTTCTCTGGGGTTTCACTTTCTGATCAGATAACTGCGAGGAACCTTGTAATTTGTTTGATTTGTTGACAAATATATAACCACATATCTATTGTACCTGTGCTATAATCAAAAGAGTGATTTATCCACATGCATTGTTATGTATAGTTTTTAGTTGTTTAATCTCTATGGGGATTTCTAATATGGCTGTGAGGAGTGGATTACCCAGAATGAATAAGCAACCAAAAGTTTGTGATGTAATGGTTCACTGATTAAATTGAGAAAACAACATAATGAAGAGCTATAACTGTACTATATTTAGCTATAACTGGTTAAGTTTTTAAAAGCTGCAAAGTTTGATCATCCCTATGGGGATACACTGCATTCTGTCACAGTGCCAGTAATATAATAGTGCAATGTTCTAGTCTCCCCCCCACACAAACATTTTGGTTTTTGCCCTAGCACTATGCAGCTGATTCAAATAACCAACTCATCATCAAGCTTTGATTATTTGAATCATCTGTGTAGTGCTATGGCAAAAAACGAAACGTGCACCCAGGACAGAGTTTGGGAAACCCTGCTCTAGGACGTATGGGGGAGGCCCTGGACTTGTGGCCCAGATATATACATGGATTGTCATTGCCAGAATACCCCTGCGTCTCACCCTGACCTTGATTGGATTGTACATGCACATGAAATGCAATTGTACAATGACATGACCTCTGAAATGGCTTAATGTGGTTTGTGTGTGTCTTTATTTTTAGCCACATCGCATCACAGCCTGTCTGGGGAATGTAGCCTTCTTCGGTGCCCTTGGCTCATTTTATCTCTATCGTTACAACCTGTCTTTTGTCAGCGCTCCTGCACTGGTGAGTCAATTTATTGTGTCACCTCGGATGTACTCCCTTGTGAAACCTTGTTGGCACTCTTCGAAAACCTATAAACAATGAAGACAAGCTGTACTTTAATGGCTCAACTTTTAGCCCATTACTGTACAGGTGTAAAACTTTCAGTTTTACACTGAAATCTAAAGGGAATCCCACCATTTGGGATTAGACCAGATTAGATTGCCCATCCATCCTCTTCAAAAAAGTAATTGGACAAAGATCAGTAATCATCCCAGTTTTTTGGTTTATTGGGTCTGCCACTTCTCTCCAAACGTGTGTATACACATGCACACGCACACGCACACGCACACACACACACACACACACACACACACACACACACACACACACACACACACACACACACACACACACACACACACACACACTAAAGTAATGGATTGCTGTACTCCTTGACAATCAGTTCCATTGAAACAAAAAGGAAACCACTTATCTCTATGGTTACAACCTATCTGTCGTCAACGCTCCTGCACCAGTGAGATTTATTGTATCAACTCGGATGTACTCCTGTAGCTAAAGGTGCCATCTAACATTGATTTATCCCCTGTGAAACCTTGTTGGCACTCTTCAAAAATCTATAAACCATGAGCCCCATGTGTTTTTTTTTTTTGGGCCACAAAAAGGGCAAGGATATCTTTTGACACCCACCCGATTAATCAACTCATGATATACCCTTATATCATCAACGTGCATGATATACCCTTATATCATCAACGTGCATGATATAGTCTCTGTCCATGATAACCAAATGGGCTTACCAGTGGGCCTCTAGCTTTGTACCCACATTCATATGATGTGCTACTTAATGAGGATTGCCAATTTGTTACCCCAGTCCTGTTAGGCACCCCCCTTGAGCTCCTTTCACTTCCTTTCATGAATGCTAATAGAGTCTATTAGCTACATGCACTTTATTGTTGAACGTAATGTCCTGTCATGTGGGTTTTTAATGTTCACGATTCCCACAAATGTTCCTTTGGAAGGTTTCTTCCAGGTTTCTTGATTTCTTCTAATGAAATCTAATCTACAGAAGGAAAGTTGAGAAAATAATCTCCCTGACCATTGGGAGCTCTTTTGAGGTTTAAGAAATAGTTAGAATTTAGCAGACTGAAGCAAGTGAAAAAGGCAAGTTTGGCAAAGACCGAATTAGTTCGAAACACATCAGCTTTTTAATAAACCTATGTATCAGAAAAAACTTCTGTTGTTGCATTCTTTTTGGCAGATGGGAGATTCTTTTAGGGAGGTGAGTGGTATTTCAGTCTTAAAGCATTTCCGTCTGTTAGCCTTAGAGCTTTGTTAATTGTTTCCATTTGGCACGTAAGCAAGACATCACAAGGAAGCAACAATACCCGGCAGGAAAATAGTGTTGATTTACCGTTGTATCTGGTACAGGCACAGGGCCCAGAGTTATCAGGGACTGTAATTCTCCACTTCGATCTGAACAAGTGTGAAATGTGTGTAGCCCTTCAAATTGTCATGGAGACAAGAGCCATCATCCATCTTCAGATGGAGATACAGCTGTCACTGTTTGGTTTGTTTGTCATTGTTCACTCAGTGCTGGCTTTGTGTTTGTTTTTCTGTCTTCCACTGGTAACTTGATTCATTTTAGAATGAGGGGAACATCCTCTGCAGTGGTCAGTATTTTCCCGGAGGATATCATAGAGGCTTCAGGCATCAATTCCATAATATCCTGTGTCTTATACAGTTCATTATTGATAATAAGTATTGGGTTCTAATTAACTTACCTAGATATACAGTATATAGAAAAAAATCAACAAAAAAGAGAAGGCTTGCGGAACTGTTGTTGAATAGTTATTACAATCATGCATATATATTGCATAACCTCTCGTGGACAGACTACGTAGACATAATCGAGCATCTGACCAAATTACGTGAGATTTTTGTTTTGAGTTAACTGAGATTATCTATTGTCTAGCCTAGCTTGGGTTGAACTTATCCTAACTATGTTTTAGGTTTTTACATCACCAAGGTATTGTTCTGCAACATCACTTTTCCTCCAAGACAGCCTGTACCAGGTTTTATCAGAGATTTAGCCATGTATTCTAAATGGAACCAAACTACAGAAAAATAGTTTCATAGTGTTGATATAAGGCTGGGAAGTGAGGCTACTTTAAACAGACTTTCATGGGAGACTTGCTCCCATTTATATTTTATTCAACATACAGCAATGGCTCTCTGTTATGTTGAAATGTGTATCATTCCCAATCTTTATTGAGCTAGGCAAGTCAGTTAATAATACATTCTTATTTTACAATGATGGCTTACCCCGGCCAAACCCTCCCCTAACCCAGATGACGCAGGGCCAATTGTGCACACAAACATATACAGTTGGCATTGCTATTATGATTTGTCCTTGATGTCATTTGTTTTTTATTTTTTATATATATATATATTTTTGGTTTAAAAAAAAAACAATTGCATTGTTTGCTGTTTTCTCCTGTATTTTTATTTTCTATTTAGTTCATTCTCTTGGTTGTTGGTGCATTGGGGGGTTCTTGTGGGTGGGGAATGTAATGAATTGTATTTTTTATTTTATTTTTCTTCTTGGGGGGGGGGACTGTGGGAGGGGTCTCGAATGGTTGAGGGCCAGCTATTAGGGAACTGTGGAGGGATCTTGGAGGGTTTGGGTTCACGTTTTCTGGCCTGGTGGGAGATCTGTCAACGTGCCCTTGAGCAGGGCATTGACCCTGGATGCTTCTGTGTGTCGCTCTGAATGGGAGTCTGTTGGATGACTGGTATGATGTTGTTGTTGAGCGGCTTCACTGCAAGTATGTTGTATGTTTCAGATATTCAATGATTTTTTAAAATGTATAATAATTTCAAAAAACACATTCTTATTTTACAATGATGGATTACCCCGGCTAAACCCACCCCTAACCCGGACGACGCTGGGCCAATTGTGTGCCACCCTATGGGACTCTCGATCACGGCCGGTTGTGATACAGCCCAGGATCGAACCAGGGTCTGTAGGAAAGCCTCTAGCGCTGAGATTCAGTGCCTTAGACTGCTGTGACACTTGGGCCTCTATTTCTAGGCCATTTCTAAGGATTCACATACCCTTATAATTAGTTTCACAATAAAGGGCCAGTGACTAAACCGAGAGAGAAACTTGTAGAGACCATTAAGTAATTCGCTGTGTTACCACTTTTAACAGCTTCCCTCTGCTAATTTAGATACAGTGGTGCAAACATGCCTTTTGATTTCCTTGATAACAGGAAAGATCATAGAGTAATTAGACTGGAGTATGAAATAAAGCCCAAGAGGCGCCTCCTGATCGTCCCAGAACAGTGGGGTTCCTCTGATAATTGGCCCTATTGTGGACAAGCTGAGAAAACCAAAGATCAGAGTGTCAGCCTTGATTACAGGCTTGTATCATAGAGGGAAGAAAATGACACACACAACAAAGTAATAATTGGCAGAAGCAAAGTCTGAACTTTTTCTGTCGTCTTGCTTTGTTAACTGCCTTCTCTCTACCAAATACGTCGTAAGGACACCCTCTTTTTGTGTCTTGTGTCTTGACAATGTAAAATCAGTCGCTAAAGCTAATTTCAGCTGTATACAGTATGGCTTATGACACCGACCTACTAGTACTATGTCAATATCATAGCAGCATTATAATGACTGTCCTGTACTATACAGTGTCTTGCAAAAGTATTCATCCCCCTTGGTAATTTCCTATTTTGTTGCATTACAACCTGTAATTTAAATGGATTTTTATTTGGATTTCATGTAATGGACATACACAAAATAGTCCAAATTGGTCAAGTGAAAAAAAAAAGAAGTAAAAAAAAAAAAGTGGTGTATATGTATTCACCCCCTTTGCTATGAAGCCCCTAAATAAGATCTGGTGCAACCAATTACCTCCAGAAGTCACATAACTAGTTCAATAAAGTCCACCTGTGTGCAATCTAAGTGTCACATGATCTGTCACATGATCTCAGCATAATTACACCTGTTGAGAAAGGCCCCAGAGTCTGCAACACCACTAAGGAAGGGGCACCACCAAGCAAGCGGCACCATGAAGAACAAAGAGCTCTCCAAACAGGTCAGGGACAAAGTTGTGGGGAAGTACAGATCAGGGTTGGGTTATAAAAAAATATCTGAAACTTTGAACATCCCACAGAGCACCATTACATCCATTATTAAAAACCTCTTAAGGATCCACCCCCTTTTTAAATTATTTTTTTGCCTAAAATGACATAGCCAAATCTAACTGCCTGTAGCTCAGGCCCTGAAACAAGGATATGCATATTCTCAGTACCATTTGAAAGGAAATATTTTGAAGTTTATGGAAATGTGAAAGGAATGTAGTAGAATATAACACAATAGATCTGTTAAAAGATAATACAAAGAAAAAAATATATATTTTGTATTTATTTTGTACCATCATCTTTGAAATTCAAGAGAAAGGCCATCATGTATTATTCCAGCCCAGGTGCAATTTAGATTTTTGCCACTCGATGGCATCAGTGTATGTGCAAAGTTTTAGACTGATCCAATGAACCATTCCATTTCTGTTCAAAATGTTATATCAAGACTGCCCAAATGGGCCTAATTTGTTCATTAATAATTTTTTATGTTCAAAATTGTGCACTCTCCTTAAACAGTAGCATGGTATTATTTCACTGTAATAGCTACTGTAAATCGGACAGTGCAGTTAGATTAACAAGAATTTAGGCTTTCTGCCAATATCAGATGTGTCTATGTCCTGGGAAATTTTCTTGTTACTTACAACCTCGTGCTAATCGCATTAGCCTACGTTAGCTCAACCGTCCCGTGGAAGGGACACCCATCCCGAAGATGGAAAAAATTGAAAGAATATGGCACCACAATAAACCTGTCAAGAGAATGCCGCCCACCAAAACTCACAGACCAGGCAAGGAGGGCATTAATCAGAGAGGCAACAAAGCGAAGATTGGAGTATCTGTCCATAGGACCGCTTTAAGCCACAGAGCTGGGCTTTACGGAAGAGTGGCCAGAAAAAAGCCATTGCTCAAAAAAATAAATAAGCAAACACATTTGGTGTTCGCCAAAAGGCAGGTGGGAGACTCCCCAAACATATGGAAGAAGGTACTCTGGTCAGATGAGACTACAATTGAACTTTTTGGCCGTTAAGGAAAACACTATATCTGACGCAAACACCACACCCCTCATCACCCCGAGAACACCATCCCCACAGTGAAGCATGGTTGTGGCAGCATCATGCTGTGGGGATGTTTTTCATCGGCAGGTACTGGGAAACTGGTCAGAATTGAAGGAATGATGGATGGCTCTAAATACAGGGAAATTCTTGAAGGAAACCTGTTTCAGTCTTCCAGAGATTTGAGACTGGGACGGAGGTTTACCTTCCAGCAGGACAATGACCCTAAGCATACTGCTAAAGCAACACTTGAGTTGTTTAAGGGGAAACATTTAAATGTCTTGGAATGTCCAAGTCAAAGCCCAGAGAATCTGTGGTATGACTTAAAGATTGCTGTACACCAGCGGAACCCATCCAACTTGAAGGAGCTGGAGCAGTTATGCCTTGAAGAATGGGCAAAAATCCCAGTGGCTAGATGTGCCAAGCTTATAGAGACATACCCCAAGAGACTTGCAGCTGTAATTGCTACAAAAGGTGGCTCTACAAAGTATTGACTATGGGGGGTGAATAGTTATGCACGCTCAAGCAGATTTTTTTTGTCTTATTTCTTGTTTGTTTCACAATAAAAAATATCTTGCATCTTAAAAGTGTTGTGTAAATCAAATGATACAAACCCCCAAAAAATCAATTTTAATTCCAGGTTGTAAGGCAACAAAATAGGAAAAATGCCAAAAGGGGTGAATACTTTCACAAGCCACTGTAGGTCTTATCATAGAGGGTTCAAGAATAGGGTAACTAAGGTTTACAGTAATAATCTAATTAATTTGGAAATAATCCAAATGATCCTCTATGTTTTACAGAATTTTAACACATCTAGTGTGAGTGGATACTGCCACCCATGCATTCTGAGCAGTTGTTCATGACTCCAGGTTCTGAGCTCAAAATGACTGCTTTGGCATTCGTCTTTCTTCATTTATTGCAGAACCCAATTAAAATACACAAATTAGTTGGCTAATTGGATCCTGAGCAGCCTGATAGTCCCGAGACACGTAGTCTCGGTCTCCCACCCTGTATCTAAATCCAGTTAGCTGTCTCTCTCTCTAGCTGTCTCTCTCTTTAACACATATACTCACAAATCAGTCAATATAGTTATGTTAAAAATAGTCCAGACCGACACGCATGAATGCACACACGCACGCACGCACGCACGCACGCACGCACGCACGCACGCACGCACGCACGCACGCACGCACGCACGCACGCACGCACGCACGCACACACGCACGCACGCACACACGCACACAGTCAAAATAAATCACTGGGGCGGCTGGTTACACTTTCAATTTCAGAGTGTTAGACCAACTTGCATGCTGTTCCCCCTCATTATCCCTGTAGGCCCTGACTGTGTGTGCGAATTTGTCAAACTAGGATCCACTGATGATAAACCAAAAGGCCTCCAGAAACAAGCTGGTCATCTGCTTCAATGGCCAAGGTGGTTGTAGGATAAGAGAGAGAGCGAGTTGAATAGAGTAAATTAGAGTTTTACTTTATTAATCCCAACTTGGGAAATTGTTTTACCACAGCATGCATCAATGACTTACAAGGACAGGACACACAACAATGATAAAATACAACATATTACAGTTTTTTCAACAAGCATTGGTCAATACTGAAACCACTTTTTAAAAACTTTGCAGTCTGCATTATCAACATGCATCTTGGCCAAACAGTTAATCTCATCTCCAAAACTCACTCAAACCACCAAAACACTTCATACATGTCTCAAAATAAGCTCGTTCGACCATAACACTGGCAACAATTCTCACTCAGAAAGCATACGTTGTCACTCATAACACACTGACCTAAAACACACTAACAGGGAGCATTACATAAATTAACTTTTCTCTTTGAAGTTTGAATGATTACACATAAATCAGTAGTTCATTATAGAATAAGAATAACAACTTTTCACTTTATTGACTGTACTAAAGTATATAACAAGAATGAATCAGAAATGCAGCAATTTGCTTCAAAAGTCTTTATTTTTTTCTATATCTTTGCATATAGTAATTTATTGGTGAAAAATAAAAAGTTGAAACAAAAACAAATTCCTGAAATTCCAGGGCTGCAGTAATAATTACAACAACAAAGAAAAAATAAACAAAATGTGTAGTATAATCACTCATACTGTACAGGACTGTGAGGGTTCTAGTTCTCCCTCTCTCCTGCATTTGGCCCCAAGTTCTCATCAACATCACTTCTTATGTCTTCTCTGGCGATGCATCTTATAAAGTATCTTCTGGAATGTCTAATCCAACCCTGGCAGTCTTCAGGAGAAGTGTCTCCACACCCTGGCAGTCTTCAGGAGAAGTGTCTCCACACCCCGCATTCATGGCATCCAGTAAGTACAACTGGTCATGTGGATGGTGGTCATAAACCTTCGACTTCCACGCAGAGGAAAAACTCCTCAATGGGGTTTAGGAAGGGGGAGTATGGAGGCAGGAATAGTACTGATATCCTGGGATGTGCAGTCTGTGACTGCAGCAGAGTGGTGGAATGCCACATTATCCCACACAACAACGAAGGTAGGGGAGATTCTTGCCCCTCTCTCCTGAATTGTCCACAGTTTTATTGCATTGTTGCCAATTACCATGTCAACAATGGCAATTTCCTGCGCATCTGATAATATTTGGATCCTGAAATACACAAAACAATCAATATATTTCAAAATGTCAGTACATGTATATTAGAATATTTTATCAAGGGTTAAGATAAATTATTAAATAATTCTACCCAGAAACTTAACCATTGGCATTATTTGTTAGGTAGCATGTAGAGGGGTTAGAAAGGAATGTCTGTGTGTGTGCTTAAAGAAAACACTGTGGATCATTAAACTATGTTTGAACCGACCCAGCTATAACTCTGTGAAGATAAGAGGAGACAGGGAGAGCCCCCCTCCAGGTTTTCCGTATCTGGGGGGGGGGGGGGGGGGGGGGGGGGGCTGGAACTGTCAGCTAAGTGGTAATAAAGGCTGGTAAAAGGCTTCAGGAGATAATCCAGATGTAACGGCTTTCGTCGTTGGGTGGAAGAGAGGAGGACCAAATCGCAGCGTGGTACGTTTCCATATTTATTTGAACACTTATAAACACGAGCAAAACAATAACAGACCTGAACATGTGAACCTCGTGAAAACAAAGAACGCAATGAACAGGAACAATCACCCACAAACAAACAGTGAGAACAGCCTACCTTAATATGGTTCCCAATCAGAGACAACGTAAAACACCTGCCTCTGATTGAGAACCATATCAGGCCAATTAGACAACCCTAAACCAATGAAACACATAACATAGAATATACCCACCCAGCTCATGTCCTGACCAACTAAACAAAGACTAAACAAAGGAAATAAGGTCAGGAACGTGACACCAGATTAGTGTGTATGTATGTGCGTTAGTAATAGAAGGGATAAAAAGAACGGTTTTTGTATATGCACGTCAGAGTACTCTCGAGAATAAACACTATTGATTACATTTGGACACTGGTCTATGTCTATTTTATGCAAATAAGGATCTTACAAATTCTTATAAATGGACAGAGTGTTTGCTTTGTATAATTAAATTGGTTAATGAACATATAGGAAATAAATTCCTTCAACAATGTAAAAATGTGAACATACTGTATTGTACTGTAATATGTAGTTCAATTATCATTGAAGGATGCACATCTCACTTGTTGTTTGCTGGAAAATTCATACTATTGATGCAAGTGTTGAAAGCTGCAGATTTGGTTGCACCCTTAAACCGGCCTCTCTCAAAGAGAGACCATGGTTTACAACATGGTCAATAATTGTGGCCCTTATCTCATTAGAGAACACTGCTCTTGGTCTTTCTCTCCTTTGTCCTCCACGCATTCTCCCTCTCCCTGCCACTCTTCTTTCCCCACCAACCTGTCTTCCTTGATCCGTGTTTCCAAACTAAATCATTCCGAAGCCGTCCTCTTTTGTCTGTTTGGTAACGGGACAAAAAACCTGACACTTGGGTAGGCTTTCAGCTGAAATTGCAATCAGCTGTGTTTGGAATGACTAAATATTCTGCTGAGATTTTCTATATGTTTCAATCTGGTTACTGCAGTAATGCACAACATTTGCCATCATTCTGTTTTGAATGTGTTTTTAACAGTTTTGGAAACAGTGTGTCAGCATTTGAAAACATGTGCTGCAAATATATAGTTTTGCAGGTGGTGGAGTATGAATGAGAAAAGAGTTCATGGATTTCGGAGAATGTGGTCATTGAATGCATTTTGTGTGAAAGCAAAGAAAAATGATTCACAGTTTGGTCCACATACACTTCTGTTTCGCTGACTGTGTGAAGACTTCAGTTTTGACCAATGTATGTTAGCAATTTAAAAAAAATGTAAGACACATCAAGACACCTGCACCTTTATGTGTCTTAATATGTGTTGTTGTTTTTGTATCATGTGTTTGGAGAGAGAGAGAGGAACGCATTTCAAGTCTAAATTGGGCAAGTTTACACATATAAATACGGTATATAGCCACACAAATATATAGCCACACACAAAAATAAACACACTTTGAGTCAATATTCCCTCCCCCGGGGAGAGTAAAGTGTAAAGTCAATTTAACACGAAGCCTCCATTAACTGAGATGTACAGCTTCATGCTTCAGTCCCCCATTCCCTCTCTTAGTTCATCGGAGATACTAGTGGGTGTGAGGCTGAACATGACTTAAAAGCCTGTTGACAGAAATGGTACGTGACGCAGGGGCAAACATGTGATCCACCTTTCAGCTCCAGCATTTAAAACCCCTTGTAATTATTAAGCAGTACTGTATTCAGGTAGTGTTTAGTGCATGTGTCAAAAATAATAGCAGGGAATTATTAAGATATTCATTGTTCCAATACGCCGGGTCAGGGAATTTGTCACTAGACATTTTATGACGTCATGGAAAGTGTGGGAGGAGACACATTCCCTCGGATGTCTCATTCCTTTCACTTGACACTTGATTATTGTTTTGTTCCTCAATTTGTGGAAAAAGTATAGCAAATGAGCATTTGCTGAAATGAACAAATTCAGAATTGTTTAGCAGAGTGAATCAAGGTTTGTAAATGTAAGTTACCTATAGCCTATATGTGCTGTTGCTCCAGTTTAACCAAGTCAATTACACAGACAGTATTATGTGACAGTACATTGCCTACTCTCTAAATGTCATAATGAACCTCTAGAATAGTAAAGGTTTTTCCCTTAATTCTGTCATTTCAACCCTGCCTGTTCATAAACAAAAGTTTACTATAGCACAAACAAAAGTTAACTTTGCCAACTCGTTCTATGTGGCTCATAGCAATGCAGCTACAGCAAATTTCCCGGTGCAGACACTTGGGAATTTGTCGCGCACTGCGGCCAGTAATGATTTTGAGAGTCCGATTGCAGCTCTTGACATTGTTGGAGAGCGATAATGTAGACTCTGGAGGCGTGTTGACATCGCCAAGCAATCATTCCTTGTTTGCCCTCTGTGATTTGTGGGCTAAGTGAATGAGCTGTTAAGACTACTGCATGTGGTAATAAATAGCCTTAGGATGAGATTCATAAATACATTCATTTATCATACGACTAATACAACATAGGTTGATTACTTTCTGCATGGCCTAAAATGAGTCAATTAACGAGACAGCAATATATGATTAGGAAAACAAAAAGGTTGCGTTTAGACAGAATTGGAACAGAGAAAATCAAGTGTGATGGCCAATGTGAAAGGACCCAGCGGAAAAATATGTCACTTGACATCTTAACGTCGTTATTTTCTGGTTGTACACTCGTTTTCTGGTTGAGAAGACCTTTTATAACCAGAACACAACCAGATTTTTCTGGTTGCTAAAATAGTGTTAATAAGAACCAACCTGTTTTCCTGCTAAGGAAGCTTATGTGGGTAAAGGAAGCAGGCGGGTCTGTTAGCTTACATGTTATTGATTATATTTTCGGCCGGAGGGTATGACAGGAAGCAGGATCAATATGTTAGCTAACTAAGTATACCAGTAAGATATAAGTTGAAGTTAGAAATAAGTAGGACATCATCAACTGGAAAAAATCCTTGCAATCGACCGAAACTTACGAGAATGATTTGTTCTTCTATTAGGGAAAACAAAGTTTCAACACAAGCTTTCTCACTCAAGTGCAGATTGGAACATAATGTTTTTGGGGGTGAAAAGTAATATTCTTTCTCAGAAATCTGTAGACCAATTCCAGTCCCTCATATCTAATTTAGGTGAAAGTATGATGAGTTAGCAAGGTTAGGGATTGTTGTGCTCAGTGTCATTTTGTCAGACAGTGCCTCGACTGCAGTGTCAATGCCCCTGCTACCCACTTTCACCTCATTACTTCAACAAATGTACATTTCAAAGAATCCATTTTCTACTAATGATCAGACTGTCAATCTGTCTGTGCAAGTGGAACTTTTTCATCCTTTTCCCAAATAATTTGTTCAAACTAAACGATCATATTAAAATAACAAAATCAAGGTCTTGGACTCGCCGAAGGTCAAGATAGCCTTGATATACAGATTGATCTTTCAACAACAAAAAAATTAAAGGTCCAGTGCAGTCTAATACGTGATTTCTTGTGTTTTATATATATTTCCACACTATGACGTTGGAATGATACTGTGAAATTGTGAAAATGATGATAATGCCCCTTTAGTGTAAGAACTGTTTGAAAAGACCGCCTGAAATTTCAGCCTGTATCGATGAGAGGGGGTTCTGGCCTTTCATGATGGCATCACCATGCAGTAAATTACTTAATAGACCAATATGAAAGAGTTCCAAAACTCTCTGCCAATAACAGCAATCTTTCAGTTTTCCCCTCTCCACTCAAAATTCTTGCTTGAGAAAGTGCTCTTTGCTAAGAAGCTTTTTGACAATTGTTTTGTTGAAAAAATCTCAGAAATGATTTGATATTGTGTGTAGAATGCACAGAACGTTTTCTGAGACAGACAAGTTAAGGCTCAAATTAATGGAGTAGAAAATGAAATCACAGAGGCATAAATCAACAACATGAGTAATGTTTCTCAGATATGCGCTATCGCAGTCTTCTTTTGCACGAAAGTTACAAATGTTGGTGTGGTCAATACTGTAGCACAAAATTGACCTTTTTTGTGTGTTACTTATCAGTCCTTCACTTGAGGCTCAGAGACTTTGAATTGCATTCAGCAATGCAGACAATTTACATTTTTGGCAAAGCATTTGTGTTCAAAGAACTGTTCGGCCCGAAAGACTTTGATGCTAATAGATTAACAAGTGCTACATTGCACCTTTGTGGGAGTTTCCAACTGTAATTCCAGCCTTTTGAGAGGAAAAGAAAGGTTGAGAAAAGGAAACCTAATCAGATGAAATTTAGCAAGCCTCATACCAAAGGGTGGATGAGAGCCTTGTAGAAAATCCTTTACGGTAAATAGAGGTTGTGACCATTGTAATGAAGAGATTTACAGTATTTTTCTGACACTGGGGACTGTTGTTCATTTGTTTGGGGGATATAACCAGAAAACGAAATTCACACTTTTCCTCGTTGTGTTGTAGTTGTTTTGTGTGTTGTCAGTGCATCCAGTTGTCGATATGAAAATAGTACGCAATTGTGTGGAATAATATGCAGACCGGCAGACATCACACTCTCTGTGTGTTGAAGGGTGACATAACATGAGGGAAGCATTGCATTCAGTAGGGCATGAAATGGTCACATTTGGATGATTCATTCAATAACAGTGTCTCAAGTCTGTTTCTCCGACATCTCCCCTTGCAGACACAGAAGTAAAAAAGAAAACGAATGGAGAAATGGAACACATCCCATACTGTATATCTGTGGTTCCTCAGACTGAAGGAGGATTATGGAATCCCAGTGACTATGTTTCATTTTGCTAATGGATGAAATGGCTCCATGGTGTGACGAGAGAACAGACTAATGATAACCTCTATGTTCTTTCCCTTTCCTCCGCCAGGAATCCATTACGGCCTTTCAAAGGCCTTTTTCAGCCTCATTAAAAGATTACTTTTCACTACTTTGAGAATTATTCATAAAAACCGTGGAGAGTCTTATTTCCGTTAATTTCTACCAAGTGAATAACGATGGCTGTTATTTTATTTATTTTATTTATTTAATGAATTGCTCCACATTTCTTATTTCCAACAAAGTGGGTGTATAAATCCAATTCTAATTTAATTCGCTGTCCTCTTGACCCAGATTTGAGTGAACAGGATGTTATTACACCTACTTATACACCTCATTTTAACATTTTGCCCAATACATTATCAGTTCAGTCATGTACACTTTGTAAACAACTCAAAACATTTTGGAGAGATGTGCTTTATTTGAAAAGTGAAGTCACTAAAGCAGCTGTGACTTCAATAATAAAAAGTAATCATGGGCTGACGTTTTCAGCCTCTGTTTGGGGAAAAATGCTGCATTGAGCACTTGTGCATTCAGAAGGGATCATTTGAAGGCAGAGATCAAGGGACACCAGAGATATGTTTTTCTCCCACTCAAGATATGTTTTTCTCCCACATCAGAGATATGTCATCTCCCACTCAAAAAAGGCATCAAAACAAAGGCACAAGAACTGTTCCCTTTTCAGTGGTGTTGTTTGTAATTAGATTGGATGGACTTGGTCAAGTGTGCAAAATGTTATTCACTAGTTGAGGCAAAGGCATTAAAACAGGCATGGGAAATGACATGACAAATCTAATGAGCTATGTTCCCTGCTCTATTCTCTTATCTACACAGAAAGGATTGTAATAGCATTCAATCCTAATGCACCTGACATTAGGATTCTGCATGTCATTGCTATCATGCCACAATTGACACTGAGGCAAATTATACAAATACTTCACTGTCATCTGTGTAGATGATAGTGTGCAGACGTAATTGTTTTGTCAAACTATTTGACGTGGTGTGTTTACTCCTGGAATTCGTTGACAATACATCTCAACTACCCTGATACATTTATTGACAGCTACTTTATGGATGAGGTCATTTGTTAAGCTTATTGAATTAATAATGTCAGAGTAGAAATCTTCAGCCTGTAATCATGATAAAATAGTCAATTCATTAAAGCTACAATCTGGATAATTTTTAACCAGTTTTTTATGAATATCCAAGGACACCAAGCTCAGTGAGCTGTAAGGTTTGAGGCAAGTGTACAGGTTGTCTCACTGACTGAAGGAAATAAGGTGTATTCATTAGTTTAATCCTTTTTCTTCTATGATAAGAAGCTGTTTCAATATTGCAAAACGCTCTGTGGATTAAAAATTCCACCTGTGACTATTCTGAACTCATCCCTTCTTCCTTATCTCGCTCTTTCCCTCCCCACCTCTCTCTCTCTAGGAAGGGCACCTTGCTCCTGAATAACGGCTTTGCAGTTATAGCTGCTCTGTTGTTGGTCCTGGGGAGTAGGCAGGCTCATAATTGGTCGTTTCGTCATGGGGGTAGACTCTGGTGAGTGCTCTTTCTGCTAGGCTGGAGAAATCTCACCATTATCCCCCAACTAGCTAAAAATAGTCTCAACCAGCAGATTCTCAAGACTCTTAGATGACTCATCAATGACATACTATTATACAACACACTACATAACCAAAAATATGTGCACACCTGCTTGTCGAACATCTCATTCCAAAATCATGGGCATTAATATGGAGTTGGTCCCTCCTTTGCTGCTATAACAGCCTCAACTCTTCTGGGAAGGCTTTCTCCTAGATGTTGAAACATTGCTGCGGGGAGTTGCTTCCATTCAGCCACAAGAGCATTAGTGAGTTAGGGCACTGATGCTCGCAGTCGGCGTTCCAAGGCTCTGTGCAGGCCAGTCAAGTTCTTCCACACCGATCTCAATAAACCCTTTCTGTGTGGACCTCGCTTTCTGCACGGGGGCATTGTTATGCTGAAACAGGAAAGGGCCATCCCCAACTGTTGCTACAAAGTTGGAAACACAGAATTGTCTAAAATGCCATTGTATGCTGTAGCATTAAGATTTCCCTTCACTGGAACTAAGGGGTCTAGCCCGAATCCATGAATTAACAGCCCTAGACCATTATTCCTCATCCACCAAACTTTACAGTTGGCACTTTTCATTGGGGCAGGTAGCATTCTCCTGGAATTTGCCAATCCCAGATTCATCTGGGAGATGGTGAAGTGTGATTCATTACTTCATGACGCTCCCGGCGAACAGTTCTTGTGCTGACTTTGCTTCCAGAAGCAGTTTGGACAACCGAAGACAAATGATTTTTACCAGCTTCAGCACTCTGCGGTGCAGTTCTGTGTGCTTGTGTGGCCTACAACTTCGCGGCTGAGCCGTTGTTGCTCCTACACGTTTCCACTTCACAATAACAGCACTTACAGTTGAACGGGTAAGCTCTAGCAGGGCAGAAATGTGACAAACTGACTTTTTGGAAAGGTGGCATCCTATGACGGTGCCATGATGAAGGTCACTGAGCTGTTCAGTAAGGCCTTTCTACTGCCAATGTTTGTCTAAGGAGATTGCATGGCTGTGTGCTCAATTTTATACACCTGTCCGCAATGGGTGTGGCTGAAATAATCAAATCCACAAATTTGAAGAGGTGTCCACATACTTGTGATTGAATCAGTGCCAAAAATCCAATACAATAACCATGTGTTTCATAAGGGTGATTTTGAGAAAATTTACCTTTTTATTATACTACCAAGATCTAAAAGAACCAGAGAAGACATGACTGTCAAACTAACAGAACTAATCATAAACACGCAATTTGGTTACAGCATGATACAGTGATAAAGGGCTAAGCACAATATACAGTTGCGGTCCAGTACACCCTTGCACGATTCATTATTTCTTCTAAAATAAGTTTAAATTTTATTTTTTGGTGTTGGTTTGGTTTGTTTCATTTACAACTGCACAGGACCAAAATAAATAAATAATCACAACTGAAATTGAGATTTTTCACTTCAAAGCCAAAAATGGACTGGACTAGTTGTCTCTCTGAGAGGCTGTCCATCTAGATACTGGAGGAGTCACTACTCTACAGGGTCCAACTCAGTGCGTTCACAGGCCGGCTACAGAACACCCTGGCCATCCTACAAAATGCCTTGAAGTCAGTCATTGAGCGGTGCATTACTGATTACCTGACCATGAGTGACCGCTGCCTGGTCTGGCTGTCCTTCATCTACGTGACGGAGTTTGACCACCTGCCGGACAGCCTGTACGGCCCGGCTAACTCCAACCCCTCCCGGCCAGTCAGCACCGAGGCCTTCACCCTTCCCGGGAGAATGCCACTCAACATCTGCACAGAGCCTGACATACTCATCGCTGTGTTCGAAGATGCACTGCATCAGTGCACAGACCAGACTCTGCCTCCCAGTGAAATAACCTTGGCCTGTCTTCCTCTACACACATAACCTCATCACTGCCTATAGCCTGCTGGGAAGGTACAATGCGGGCCTGGAGCTGTGCGAGTCCCTGTTGGCGCTGTGCCTGCAGACCTGTGCCCTGTTAGATGCCCTGTAAGGCCTGTACGTGGGGAAGGTGGACAGTGAGCAGGGTGTTGGGGTGTGGCTATGGGCACTGTCCCAGTGTCCACACAACACAGAGGTCTTCTACCACAACAGCAAGTTCCTCATGGCTCAGGAGAAGTCCAGTTGCATCACTCCTCTGTTCCGGAGGTTTATCCTGTCTTTCTGTGACGAGGAGAGAAGTGGTCAAACAAGGAAATGGTGCCAATCGTTTTCCCACCATTCATTTTTCCCATGGTGGATTTTACAAACACTTAAAATAAGGGCTGTGTTTGTGTAGGCTTACACTGGCATGACGTCTTGATAACCATGTAAATCTCTTTAGGACAAGGTGAGACACCACAACACTACATAAAGAGAGACCTAAGACAACAACATAGCATAGCAGCAACACATGACAACACAGCATGGTAGCAACACCACATGACAGCAGCACAACATGGTAGCAGCACAAAACATGGTACAAACATTATTGGACACAGACAACAGCACAAAGGCAAGAAGGTAGAGACAACAATACATCATGCGAAGCAGCCACAACTGTCAGTAAAAGTGTCCATGATTAAGTATTTGAATGAGGAGATGGAGATAAAACTGTCCAGTTCCAGTGTTTTTTGCAGCTCGTTCCAGTTGCTAGCTGCAGCGAAGTGAAAAGAGGAGCGACCCAGGGATGTGTGTGCTTTGGGGACCTTTAACAGAATGTGACTGGCAGAACAGGTGCAGTAGATATCTCAGATAGTGTGGGTGGGGAGGTGGTGGCCTAAGAGGGTTTTATAAATAAGCATCAACCAGTGGGTCTTGTGACGGGTATACAGAGATGACCAGTTTACAGAGGAGCATAGAGTGCTGTGATGTGTCCTATAAGGAGCATTGGTGGCAAATCTGATGGCTGAATGGTAAAGAATATCTAGCCACTCAAGAGCACCCTTAAAACTTCTTGTCAATAGGGGGGCGCTGTTTTCACTTTGGAAAAAATCGTGCCCAAATTAAACTGCCTCGTACTCTATTCTAGATCGTAAAATATGCATATTATTATTATTGGATAGAAAACACTCTCAAGTTTCTAAAACTGTTTGAATTATATCTGTGAGTAAAACAGAACTCATTTTGCAGAAAACTTCCAGATAGGAAGTGAAAAATCTGAAAACGATGCTCTGTTCCAGGGCCTGCCTATTCAATTGCCTAATATTTATCGATATGCATGCACTTCATACGCCTTCCACTAGATGTCAACAGGCAGTGGAAGGTGGAATGGGGTGTCTAGCTTGATCTGAGGTCGAACAAGAGCTCTTGGAATGACGTGTCCAGAATTTCCTTTCTCTACCTAGGCGCGGGAAGCACCTCCATATTGTCTTATGATAAGCGTTCGGTATACACGGCTAATATCTCCGGCTCTGTTTTTATTTGATACATATTAGAAAAACATCATAAAGTAGGTTTTTTCAACCGAGTTTCATCAGTTTATTCAACGTTTAATGGGACTTTTGGAGTTTTCCGTTCTTTGCGTCGAGAGAAACTGGGAACGTAATCAACATTGGCTAGCATTGTGGCACGAATTCGACAGGAGAAAAGGACATTCTAAAACCAAACAACGATTTATCCTCGACCTAGGACTCCTTGTACAAGATTCTGATGGAAGCTCAACAAAAGTAAGAACAATTTATGATGTTATTTCGTATTTCTGTGGAAAATGTTATTCCTATTCTCTGCCGTTTTGGCGGGCGCTGTCTTGCAATAACGCAAGCTGTTTGTTATGGGAAAGTTATTTTTAAAAATCTAACACGGCGGTTGCATTAAGAACCAGTGTATCTTTCATTTGCCATACAACAAGTATTTTTATGTAAAGTTTATGATGAGTTCTTTGGTCAGATTAGGTGAGTGTCCAAACTAGCTCCGGACATTCTGGTGAATCGATGCTACATATTCACAATGTATAACCACGGTTTGCAGCTCTAAATATGCACATTTTCGAACAAAACATAAGTGTATTGTATAACCTGATGTTATAAGACTGTCATCTGATGAAGTTGGTCAAGGTTAGTGATTAATTTTATATCTTTTGCTGGTTTTTGCGAATGCTATCTATGCGGTGAATAAATGCGGTTGTGTGTTTGGCTATTGTGGTAAGCTAATATAATGCTATATTGTGTTTTCGCTGTAAAACACTTAAAAAATCGGAAATATTGGCTGGATTCACAAGATGTTTATCTTTCATTTGCTGTACACCATGTATTTTTCATAAATGTTTTATGATGAGTATTTAGGTATTTCACGTTGCTCTCTGTAATTATTCTGGCTGCTTTGGTGATATTTTTGATGGTAGCTGCAATGTAAAACTATGATTTATACCTCAAATATGCACATTTTCGAACAAAACATACATTTATTGTATAACATGTTATAAGACTGTCATCTGATGAAGTTGTTTCTTGGTTAGTGACTAATTATATCTCTATTTGGTCGGTTTTGTGATAGCTACCTGGTGAAAATATGCGGTTGAGTCTTTGGCTATTGTGGTTAGCTAATATAAATAAATAGTGTTTTCGCTGTAAAACATTTTAAAAATCGGAAATGATGGCTGGATTCACAAGATGTTTATCTTTCATTTGCTGTATTGGACTTGTGATTTCATGATTTTTTTATGCTATTATTTACTTGTGGCGCTATGCTAGGCTATGCTAGTCAGCTTTTACTGATGAGGATGCTCCCGGATCCGGGATGGGTGTTAAGTAGAGGTTAACTGCCGATCTATAAATTATGTCTGCGTAATCTAGCATGGGTAAAATGGTCATCTGAATCAGGGTTAGTTTGGCAGCTGGGGTGAAAGAGGAGCGATTACAACAGAGGAAACCAAGTCTAGATGTAACCTTAGCATGCAGCTTTGATATGTTCTGAGAGAAGAACAGTGTACCATCTAGCGCTCTAGCCATACTCCCAAGTACTTGCATGAGGTGACTACCTCAAGCTCTAAACCCTCAGAGGTAGTAATCACACCGGTGGGGAGAGGGGCATTCTTCTTACCAAACCACATGACCTTTGTTTTGGAGGTGTTCAAAACAAGGTTAAGGGCAGAGAAAGCTTGTTGGACACTAAGAAAGCTTTGTTGCAGAGCGTTTAACACAAAATCCGTGGAGGGACCAGCTGAGTAAGACTGTATCATGCATATAAATGGATGAGAGAGCTCCCTACTGCCTGAGCTATGTTGTTGACTAGTAATGGCTGGCAGTTCAAAGAGACAAGGGTTTGTTGGATAAGTGCAAGGTAAGCTGAGGTTGATTTTAACGCTTGTCCACTTTTCCGAGACAATTAGCCTACAATTTATGATCAGACAAGAAAGAAAAAAATCTCCCATTTTCCATTAACAGATTAACATTTCCCTCAACTTTGCAGTCAGTGTTTCAGTGTTCAATCACTGACAAAGACATACTATAAGAACTGCACTGCAGGTTTACTCAGAATGTTAACACTATATCGGAGGTGTTAATTAACTGCCTAATTAACACTTGGAAGATTACACTATATATACAAAAGTCTGTGGACACCCCTTCAAATTAGCGGATTTGGCAATTTCAGCCAGTCCCGTTTTTGACAGGTTTATAAAATTGAGCACAAAAAAACATTGGCAGTAGAATGGCCTCACTGAAGAGCTCAGAGACTTTCATTGTGGCATCAGTTCATCAAATTGATGCCCTGCTAGAGGTACCGGTCAACTGTAAGTGCTGTTATTGTGAAGTGGAAATGTCTAGGAGCAACAATGGCTCAGACACAAAGTGGTAGGCCACACAAGCTCACAGAACGGGACCGCCAATTGCTGAAGCACATAGCACGTAAATATCATCTGTCCTCGGTTGTAACACTCACTACCAAGTTCCAAACTGCCTCTGGGAGCAACGTCATCACAAGAACTGTTCGTCGGGAGCTTCATACAATGGGCTTCCATGGTCAAGCTGCCGCACACAAGCCTAAGATCATTGTGCCCAATGCCAAGCGTTGGCTGAAGTGGTGTAAAGCTTACTGCCGAATCTGGGTTTGGTGGATGCCAGAAGAATGCTACCTGCCCCAATGCATAGTGCCAACTGTAAAGTTTGGTGGAGGAGGAATTATGGTCATTCTAGATGATTCTGTGCTTCCAACATCTAGTGGAAAGCCTTCCCTGAAGAGTGGAGGCTGTTATTGTAGCAAAGGGGGGACATACACCATGTTAATACCCATGATTTTAGAATGAGATGTTCGACATTCAGGTGTCCACATACTTTTGGTCATGTAGTGTACCTCTCGAGGGCATTGTCATTGGATATGAAACCACACACTCTTTCATGCAATTTTTTTTTACTTTGATATTTTTAATTTGATATTACATTCAAGTTCAAAGGCAAGAAACTCCAAAGGCTTAAAAGCTATTCATTGATTCTGAACTTAAGGGAATTTAACCACCAGTACAAACATTCAAACGTGCAAACAGTACCTCTTCCCCGGTCAACAGCTGTCCTGTCTTTTCCATCCTTGTCAATCCTGAGAGAGAATAACATTGCGGCCTAACAGTTTGCACGTTTTGGTGAATGTTTTTTTCTGTTTGAAGAAACATACATACGGTATGGTCATATGACTAGGAAACACTGGTGACTGGGATTCTGAGATTGTGTCCTAATATGGATACTGTACTAAACTGAAAAGTTTAATGAATGTCAAATCCAAACATGAGATATGAGAGCTAAACTTTTTTAATCTCTGCATCATGTGCTATTATTTCAAGTCAGGATGTGGCCAGTCAAAATACTAGGCCTCCTCAACCACATTTACCCTACCCTGGTCAGTGACACGCTTGCCCAACAGACCTGTGTCAAATACAAACAATATACTTTCAAAGACTTGAGAGATCCACTTGATTTATCTTGACGGGCACACGTAAATCAATGGAATAGACTCAACAGTGCAAACACCATCCACCCTGCATGTTGGTCAAGCTTAATAAATAACAACTAATTATTTTCAAGTATTTTACATAATGTGTTTTACCTTGGCTGGCAGTCCAATCATGTGGGATATGCTTAACACCCCAGCAGTCCTACAATCTAAGCTAGATGCCCTCAATCTCATACGAATCATCAAGGAAACCACCAGGTACAACCATAAATCCGTTACATGGGCACCCTCATAGATATTATCCTGACCAACTTGCCCTACAAATACACCTCTGCTGTTTTCAATCAGGATCTCAGCGATCACTGCCTCATTGCCTGCATCCGCTATGGGTCCGCGGTCCAACGACCACCCCTCATCACTGTCAAACGCTCCCTAAAACACTTCTGCGAGCAGGCCTTTCTTATCGACCTGGCCCGGGTATCCTGGAAGGATATTGACCTCATCCCGTCAGTCGAGGATGCCTGGTCGTTCTTTAAAAGTAATTTCCTCACTATCTTAAATAAGCATGACCCTTTCAAAAAATGTAGAACTAAGAACATATATAGCCCTTGGTTCACTCCAGACCAGACTGCCCTTGACCAGCACAAAAACATCCTGTAGCGGACTGCAATAGCATCGAATAGTCCCCGCGATATGCAACTGTTCAGGGAAGTCAGGAACCAATACACACAGTCAGTCAGGAAAGCAAAGGCTAGCTTTTTCAAACAAAAATTTGCATCCTGTAGCTTTAACTCCAAAAAGTTCTGGGACACTGTAAAGTCCATGGAGAACAAGAGCACCTCCTCCCAGCTGCCCACTGCACTGAGGCTAGGAAACACTGTCACCACCGATAAATCCGTGATAATCTAAAATTTCAATAAGCATTTCTCTACGGCTGGCCATGCTTTCCTCCTGGCTACCCCAACACCAGCCAACAGCTCCGCACCCCCCGCAACTACTTGCCGGAGCCTCCCCAGCTTCTCCTTCACCCAAATCCAGATCGCAGATGTTCTGAAAGAGCTGCAAAACCTGGACCCGTACAAATTAGCTCGGCTAGACAATCTGGACCCTCTCTTCCTAAAATTATCCGCCGCCATTGTTGCAACTTCTATTACCAGTCTGTTCAACCTCTCTTTCATTTTGGTCCGAGATCCTTATAGTTTGGAAAGCTGCCGCGGTCTTCCCCCTCTTCAAAGGGGGTGACACTCTAGACCCAAACTGTTATAGACCTATATCCATCCTGCCCTGCCTTTCTAAAGTCTTTGAAAGCCAAGTTAATAAACAGATCACTGACCATTTCAAATCCCACCGTAACTTCCCCGCTGTGCAATCCGGGTTCCGAGCTGGTCATGGGTGCACCTCAGCCACGCTCAAGTTACTAAATGATATCATAACCGCCATCGATAAAAGACAATACTGTGCAGCCATCTTCATTGACCTGGCCAAGGCTTTCGACTCTGTCAATCACCGTATTCTTATCGGCAGACTCAATAGCCTTGGTTTCTCAAATGACTGCCTCGCCTGGTTCACCAACTACTTTGCAGAGTTCAGTGTGTCAAATCGGAGGGCCTGTTTTCCGGACCTCTGGCAGTCTCTATGGGGGTACCACAGGGTTCAATTCTCGGGCCGACTCTTTTCTCTGTATATATCAACGATGTCGCTCTTGCTGCGGGTGATTACCTGATCCACCTCTACGCAGACGACTCCATTCTGTATACATCTGGCCCTTCTTTGGACACTGTGTTAACTAACCTCCAAACGAGCTTCAATGCCATACAACACTCCTTCCGTGGCCTCCAACTGCTCTTAAATGCTAGCAAAACCCAATGCATGCTTTTGCCGCCAAACTTACCCTCGTAAAACTGACTATCCTACCGATCCTCGACTTCGGCGATGTCATCTACAAAATAGCTTCCAATACTCTACTCAGCAAATTGGATGTAGTCTATCACAGTGCCATCCGTTTTGTTACCAAAGCGCCTTATACCACCCACCACTGCGACCTGTATGCTCTAGTCGGCTGGCCCTCACTACATATTCGTCGCTATACCCACTGGCTCCAGGTCATCTATAAGTCTATGCTAGGTAAAGCTCCGCCTTATCTCAGCTCACTGGTCACGATAACAACACCCACCCGTAGCACGCGCTCCAGCAGGTATATCTCACTGGTCATCCCCAAAGCCAACACCTCCTTTGGCCGCCTTTCCTTCCAGTTCTCTGCTGCCAGTGACTGGAACGAATTGCAAAAATTGCTGAAGCTGGAGACTTACATTTCCCTCACTAACTTTAAACATCAGCTATCTGAGCAGCTAACCGATCGCTGCAGCTGTACATAGTCCATCTGTAAATAGCCCACCCAATCTACCTACCTCATCCCCATATTATTTTTATTTACTTTGCTGCTCTTTTGCACACCAGCATCACTACTTACACACCATCATCTGCTCATCATCATCTGCTCATCTATCACTCCAGTGTTAATCTGCTAAATTGTAATTACTTTGCTACTATGGCCTATTTATTGCCTTACCTCCTCACACCATTTGCACACACTGTATATAGACTCTTTTTTTTCTATTGTGTTATTGACTGTACGCTTGTTTATTCCATGTGTCACTCTGTGTTGATGTTTCTGTCGCACTGCTTTGCTTTATCTTGGCCAGGTCGCAGTTGTAAATGAGAACTTGTTCTCAACTAGCCTACCTGGTTAAATAAAGGTGAAAAAAATAAATAATCTTCATCATATTTCCAATCCATACGATGAAGAAGGGTGTAAAATGTTTCATTGCCTCTCAACAATTCTCAGTTGAGCCCGATTCACTAATGTGATTCACTTCTCCCTATTGTGATTCACTTCTTAGCTATTTTCACTACTGCTGTGATGCTTTGCCTCAAGGGGATATTTATCTGCCAAATTCTGCCGGGTTATCTGTAGGACTGAACAACAGACACCTCCTCAGGATGTGTGTCTAACAACCCAAAAAAGTGTACTGATAATGTCCATGGCCAATGACAGCTGGCACGTCTCAGTTGCATAAGCTATTGGCTTGTGTTGTGGTGCTTTCTATCTGGAATTGGCTTTTAGTTCTTTCTAGTTGGCTATTATACAGTAAATGTATGCATCCTTGCATTACCTTCACACTTTTCCAGCATCCCAAAAATATGCTGTAGATGAAAACACCCCACATCAGTATCCTTCAGTGTTCTAATATCTGAGCTAGTCTGCACAAACATTTCCCAGCCAAACTCCCTATTTCCCATAAAGACGTATTGTGGTGCTCTACACGGTTGACAACTGAGACTAGACAGCTCAGTTGTCAACCGTGTAGTATCATAACTACATCAATATAAGGCCCTCCCCCGCCCTCCTTTCGGAAAAGCTGACCATGACTCCATTTTGTTGCTTCCAGCCTACAAACAGAAATTAAAACAAGAAGCTCCAGCACTCAGGTCTGTTCAACGCTGGTCCGACCAATCTGATTCCACGCTTCAAGACTGCTTCGATCACGTGGATTGGGATATGTTCCGCATTGCGTCCAACAACAACATTGACGAATACGCTGATTCGGTGAGCGAGTTCATTAAAAAGTGCATCAGCGACGTAATACCCACAGCAATGATTAAAACATTCCCAAACCAGAAACCGTGGATTGATGGCAGCATTCACGTGAAACTGAAAGCGTGAACCACTGCTTTTAACCAGGGCAAGGTGACCGGAAACATGACCAAATACAAACAGTGTAGCTATTCCCTCCGCAAGGCAATCAAACAAGCTAAGTGCCAGTATAGAGACAAAGTAGAGTCGCAATTCAACAGCTCAGACACAAGAGGTATGTGGCAGGGTCTACAGTCAATCACGGATTACAAAAAGAAAACCAGCCCCCTCGCGGACCAGGATGTCTTGCTCCCAGACAGACTAAATAACTTTTTTGCTCGCTTTGAGGACAATACAGTGCCACTGACACGGCCCGCTACCAAAACCTGCAGGCTCTCCTTCACTGCAGCCGAGGTAAGTAAAACATTTAAACGTGTTAACCCTCGCAAGGCTGCAGGCCCAGACGGCATTCCCAGCCGCGTCCTCAGAGCATGCGCAGACCAGCTGGCTGGTGTGTTTACGGACATATTCAATCAATCCTTATCCCAGTCTGCTGTTCCCACATGCTTCAAGAGGGCCACCATTGTTCCTGTTCCCAAGAAAGCTAAGGTAACTGAGCTAAACGACTACCGCCCCGTAGCACTCACTTCCGTCATCATGAAGTGCTTTGAGAGACTAGTCAAGGACCATATCACCTCCACCCTACCTGACACCCTAGACCCACTCCAATTTGCTTACCGACCCAATAGGTCCACAGACGACGCAATCGCAACCACACTGCACACTGCCCTAACCCATCTGGACAAGAGGAATACCTATGTGAGAGTGCTGTTCATCGACTACAGCTCAGCATTTAACACCATAGTACCATCCAAACTCGTCATCAAGCTCGAGACCCTGGGTCTCGACCCCGCCCTGTGCAACTGGGTACTGGACTTCCTGACGGGCCACCCCCAGGTGGTGAGGGTAGGTAACAACATCTCCACCCCGCTGATCCTCAACACTGGGGCCCCACAAGGGTGCGTCATGAGCCCTCTCCTGTACTCCCTGTTCACCCACGACTGCGTTGCCATGCACGCCTCCAACTCAATCATCAAGTTTGCGGACGACACTACAGTGGTAGGCTTGATTACCAACAACGATGAGACGGCCTACGGGGAGGAGGTGAGGGCCCTCGGAGTGTGGTGTCAGGAAAATAACCTCACACTCAACGTCAACAAAACAAAGGAGATGATTGTGGACTTCAGGAAACAGCAGAGGGAGCACCCCCCTATCCACATCGACGGGACAGTAGTGGAGAGGGTAGTAAGTTTTAAGTTCCTCGGTGTACACATCACGGACAAACTGAATTGGTCCACCCACACAGACAGCGTTGTGAAGAAGGCGCAGCAGCGCCTCTTCAACCTCAGGAGGCTGAAGAAATTCGGCTTGTCACCAAAAGCACTCACAAACTTCTACAGATGCACAATCGAGAGCATCCTGTCGGGCTGTATCACCGCCTGGTACGGCAACTGCTCCGCCCACAACCATAAGGCTCTCCAGAGGTTAGTGAGGTCTGCACAACGCATCACCGGGGGCAAACTACCTGCCCTCCAGAACACCTACACCACCCGATGTCACAGGAAGGCCATAAAGATCATCAAGGACAACAACCACCCGAGCCACTGCCTGTTCACCCCGCTATCATCCAGAAGGCGAGGTCAGTACAGGTGCATCAAAGCAGGGACCGAGAGACTGAAAAACAGCTTCTATCTCAAGGCCATCAGACTGTTAAACAGCCACCACTAACATTTAGTGGCCGCTGCCAACATACTGACTCAACTCCAGCCACTTTAATAATGGGAATTGATGGAAATGTATGTAAAAATGTATCACTAGCCACTTTAAACAATGCCACTTAATATAATGTTTACATACTCTACATTACTCATCTCATATGTATATGTATATACTGTACTCTATATCATCTACTGCATCTTGCCATCTTTATGTAATACATGTATCACTAGCCACTTTAAACTATGCCACTTTATGTTTATATACCCTACATTACTCATCTCATATGTATATACTGTACTCTATACCATCTACTGCATCTTGCCTATGCCGTTCTGTATCATCACTCATTCATATATCTTTATGTACATATTCTTTATCCCTTTACACTTGTGTGTATAAGGTAGTAGTTGTGGAATTGTTAGGTTAGATTACTCGTTGGTTATTACTGCATTGTCGGAACTAGAAGCACAAGCATTTCGCTCATCTGCTAACCATGTGTATGTGACAAATAAAATTTGATTTGATTTGATTTGATTTAACTACCAAGTTACATGCATATGTAAAACACAGTCAATGTCCCACAGGACTTTTTTAAATCCTTTGTCAAAATAGTAGGTTCTCGTCATCTTTGGACTGCTCCATCTTGTTTGTTAGCATTTCAGCACGGCTTCCATGAGATATCCAACCAGGCAGATGGTACTTTGAGACCCATTCGATGGGAGGTGGACTCTAATGTCAATGTCTTTCTGTGTGCAGTGCTGTGATAGGCTTTGATTAATTGCTATCACGGTAACCTTTATGTCTGTTCGCTGACCTTCTCCCAGCATGGAAACATGTTTATTTCAGCTTTACAACTGTAAACAAGCATTTAATTGAATTCCCTTCAGAGAGACGGGCACATCAATATTGTCTGGAAACTTCTGTTCAATCAAATAAGCCCCCCCCATGTCTTTTGGGTGGTGGACCATTCTCGATACACACGGGAAACTGTTGAGCTTGAAAAACCCAGCAGCGTTGCAATTCTTGACACACTCAAACCGGTGTGCTTGGCACCTGTTCAAAGGCACTTAAATATTTTGTCTTTCCCATTCCCCCTCTGAATGGCACACATATACAATCCATGTCTCAAGGATATATATTTTTTTACCTGTCTCCTCCCCATCATCTACAGTGATTGAAGTGGATTTAACAAGTGACATCAATAAGGGATCATAGCTTTCATCTGAATTCATCAGTGTGTGTGTGTGTGTGTGTGTGTGTGTGTGTGTGTGTGTGTGTGTGTGTGTGTGTGTGTGTGTGTGTGTGTGTGTGTGTGTGTGTGTGTGTGTGTGTGTGTGTGTGTGTGTGTCTGCGTGGGTGGGTGGGTGCTCTGAGGTTTTAGCTTTCAGGGTTTAGAGGGTATTTGAGCAGCTAGCAAAATCCCAGTATGCTTGGACATTACATCTGGAGTGTGTGTGAATGAAGTGTGCACATTTGGAACTTGTATGTGTGAATGAATAAATGCCTGCAGTGTTTAGATTCTGAACCACTGTTCCCTTGCTCCCGCAACCCAAATCCCCCCTTTGAGAACACTGGGTGGACGCAGATAATATTGAGTGATGGATGCTGATCCCTCAAGGCACATCCTGCCACAGACAGCCGGAGCTCAAGCATCTACCACTGTTCGGAGATGATCACAGATTGATAGAGCGAGTGGGGGGATACAGGAGAGAGAGTGAGGGGATACAGAAGAGAGAGTGAGGGGATACAGGTGAGAGAGTGAGGGGATACAGGAGAGAGAGTGAGGGGATACAGGTGAGAGAGTGAGGGGATACAGGTGAGAGAGTGAGGGGATACAGGAGAGAGAGTGAGGGGATACAGGAGAGAGAGTGAGGGGTTCAGGAGAGAGAGTGAGGGGATACAGGAGAGAGAGTGAGGGGATACAGGAGAGAGAATGAGGGGATACAGGAGAGAGAGTGAGGGGATACAGGTGAGAGAGTGAGGGGATACAGGAGAGAGAGTGAGGGGTTCAGGAGAGAGAGTGAGGGGATACAGGAGAGAGAGTGAGGGGATACAGGAGAGAGAGTGGGGGGATACAGGTGAGAGAGTGAGGGGATACAGGAGAGAGAGTGAGGGGATACAGGAGAGAGAGTGAGGGGATACAGGAGAGAGAATGACGGGATACAGGAGAGAGAGTGAGGGGATACAGGTGAGAGAGTGAGGGGATACAGGAGAGAGAGTGAGGGGGAGAGTGATAAGGGGTCTCTAGCTACTGCATGGCTGTAGCTTTTGCTCAGGCCACTGAAAGTATAACCCACTGGGCAAGACCTGGTTGAATCCAAGTAATTTCAACAAAAATGTTTCATGTGATGACGTTGAATCAACATGGAAAACTGATAGAATTTGCAACGTAAGATAACTTTGTCTTCTTTTCACCTAACTTTTAACGTAAATCCAATGACAGGATTACTTTTTTGTTGTTGATTTCACTTAGAATTTATGTTAGTTGACAACTCAACAGAATGTAAATCAAAACTAGATGTTGAACTGACGTCTGTGCCCAGTGGGAAATAATTGCAATAGAAATAACAAGGAGCCTTACTCGAGGCTGTTTCCTCTCCACTCTCACGAACACTCTCACACACACGCACACTCTCTCTCAGACACACACACACACACACACACACACACACACACACACACACACACACACACACACACACACACACACACACACACACACACACACACACACACACACACACACACACACACACACACACACACAGACCAGAGGGATGGGTATACTTACTAATCAAATTAAACACTTTAAGCTGTCTTAATTGCTTGTTTAATTATTCAGTTGTTGCACACTTGCTAGGGTGATATGATTGCGGATGAGACATAACTATGTGTTGTTTTGACTGGAAGGATGAAGGTAGACAGTCATCGGAAGATATTTAACGCATGCAGGTAGCCTTGTGGTTGGGCCAGTAACCGAAAGGTTGCTAGATCGAATCCCCGAGCTGACAAGGTAAAAATCTGTCGTTCTTCCCCTGAAAAAGGCAGGTAACCCACTGTTCCTAGGCCGTCATTGTAAATAAGAATTTGTTCTTAACTGACTTGCCTAGTTAAATAAAGGTTAAATAAAAAATAAAAATGCTCTCATGGTACCTGTAATGAATGGCGGGTGTCTTACTACTTGGGCTAATATAAAAATGGCACACCCAGGGAGTTCTCCAGGAATAGTGAGAATTCTCCCGGAATAGGAGAAACACAAAATTACATGAACCTCCCTCTTAGGGCTCTACATCCCATAGGAATGCACAAGGTTAATACAACTGCAGGGTTCGCCTCAACAGGGAAAAAAATAGGACTTTGCTACCTTGAGTCAACTGTCAATTTCTTCCTCCAAAGGAGCAGGGTGAGAAATAGATTGGCAAAAAAAATGTTACAGCCAGGTGATGGTGCGATGATGGGTTTTCTCTCTACCCTGGCGAATCTCCCCCTGTAGCATTATAAACGGTGAGATTGTGGACACATTACTTTTTTACCAATCAGTTTCTCCTAAAATGGGGGTTTGAGGAAGGGGGTCAGGGGGTTTCTATGGCGCAACAAAAGACACCTGTCTGGGGGAGTTTTATCTCACAGACATTGATCTAGTTTGGGAGGCGCTATTTATTTTCCGTAGGGAAGAAACAAGGTTGATATAGATGCGCTGTCCCTGGGTCGTCAGAGATTACCCCAACACTTTTGTTATTGTGATACTTTGAGCAGCCTCTTGCTAATTTAAGCTTCCCTGGACCAAAAGCTTACCCTGGACCGAAAGCTCATCACAAGCTCTGAAATCTACATAAATGACCTATAATGCCCTCAGATGTTTTACTGTACATATGAACAGATATTGTAGCTGATGTTTTTTTTGGCATAAACGTTGATCATTTTTGGAATAGACTTTTTGGGCACAACGAATGGGTTTTCCCTTTACTCTCACCAGCTGCAGGCCCTGTATGGTAGTATAGTTCAACCAGCAGCAAGCCCTGTATGGTTGTATAGTTGAACCAGCTGCAGGCCCTGTATGGTAGTATAGTTCTACCAGCAGCAAGCCCTGTATGGTTGTATAGTTGAACCAGCTGCAGGCCCTGTATGGTTGTATAGTTGAACCAGCAGCAGGCCCTGTATGGTTGTATAGTTCAACCAGCAGCAAGCCCTGTATGGTTGTATAGTTGAACCAGCTGCAGGCCCTGTATGGTAGTATAGTTCTACCAGCAGCAAGCCCTGTATGGTAGTATAGTTGAACCAGCTGCAGGCCCTGTATGGTTGTATAGTTGAACCAGCTGCAGGCCCTGTATGGTTGTATAGTTGAACCAGCAGCAAGCCCTGTATGGTTGTATAGTTGAACCAGCTGCAGGCCCTATATGGTAGTATAGTTGAACCAGCAGCAGGCCCTATATGGTAGTATAGTTGAACCAGCTGCAGGCCCTGTATGGTTGTATAGTTGAACCAGCTGCAGGCCCTGTATGGTTGTATAGTTGAACCAGCTGCAGGCCCTGTATGGTAGTATAGTTCTACCAGCAGCAGGCCCTGTATGGTTGTATAGTTGAACCAGCTGCAGGCCCTGTATGGTTGTATAGTTGAACCAGCAGCAGGCCCTATATGGTAGTATAGTTGAACCAGCTGCAGGCCCTGTATGGTAGTATAGTTGAACCAGCTGCAGGCCCTGTATGGTTGTATAGTTGAACCAGCTGCAGGCCCTGTATGGTTGTATAGTTGAACCAGCTGCAGGCCCTGTATGGTTGTATAGTTGAACCAGCTGCAGGCCCTGTATGGTTGTATAGTTGAACCAGCAGCAGACCCTGTATGGTTGTATAGTTGAACCAGCAGCAGGCCCTGTATGGTAGTATAGTTGAACCAGCTGCAGGCCCTGTATGGTAGTATAGTTGAACCAGCTGCAGGCCCTATATGGTTGTATAGTTGAACCAGCAGCAGGCCCTGTATGGTTGTATAGTTGAACCAGCTGCAGGCCCTGTATGGTTGTATAGTTGAACCAGCTGCAGGCCCTGTATGGTTGTATAGTTGAACCAGCTGCAGGCCCTGTATGGTAGTATAGTTGAACCAGCAGCAGGCCCTGTATGGTAGTATAGTTGAACCAGCTGCAGGCCCTGTATGGTAGTATAGTTGAACCAGCAGCAGGCCCTGTATGGTAGTATAGTTGAACCAGCAGCAGGCCCTGTATGGTAGTATAGTTGAACCAGCAGCAGGCCCTGTATGGTAGTATAGTTGAACCAGCAGCAGGCCCTGTATGGTAGTATAGTGGAACCAGCTGCAGGCCCTGTATGGTTGTATAGTTGACCAGCAGCAGGCCCTGTATGGTTGTATATTTGAACCAGCAGCAGGCCCTGTATGGTTGTATAGTTGACCAGCAGCAGGCCCTGTATGGTAGTATAGTTGAACCAGCAGCAGGCCCTGTATGGTAGTATAGTTGAACCAGCTGCAGGCCCTGTATGGTTGTATAGTTGACCAGCAGCAGGCCCTGTATGGTTGTATAGTTGACCAGCAGCAGGCCCTGTATGGTTGTATAGTTGAACCAGCTGCAGGCCCTGTATGGTAGTATAGTTGAACCAGCAGCAGGCCCTGTATGGTTGTATATTTGAACCAGCAGCAGGCCCTGTATGGTTGTATAGTTGAACCAGCTGCAGGCCCTGTATGGTTGTATAGTTGAACCAGCAGCAGGCCCTGTATGGTAGTATAGTTGACCAGCAGCAGGCCCTGTATGGTTGTATAGTTGAACCAGCTGCAGGCCCTGTATGGTAGTATAGTTGACCAGCAGCAGGCCCTGTATGGTTGTATAGTTGAACCAGCAGCAGGCCCTGTATGGTAGTATAGTTGAACCAGCAGCAGGCCCTGTATGGTTGTATAGTTGAACCAGCTGCAGGCCCTGTATGGTTGTATAGTTGAACCAGCAGCAGGCCCTGTATGGTAGTATAGTTGAACCAGCAGCAGGCCCTGTATGGTTGTATAGTTGAACCAGCTGCAGGCCCTGTATGGTAGTATAGTTGAACCAGCAGCAGGCCCTGTATGGTAGTATAGTTGAACCAGCTGCAGGCCCTGTATGGTAGTATAGTTCAACCAGCAGCAGGCCCTGTATGGTAGTATAGTTGAACCAGCTGCAGGCCCTGTATGGTTGTATAGTTGAACCAGCTGCAGGCCCTGTATGGTAGTATAGTTGAACCAGCAGCAGGCCCTGTATGGTTGTATAGTTGAACCAGCTGCAGGCCCTGTATGGTAGTATAGTTGAACCAGCTGCAGGCCCTGTATGGTAGTATAGTTGAACCAGCAGCAGGGCCTGTATGGTTGTATATTTGAACCAGCAGCAGGCCCTGTATGGTAGTATAGTTGAACCAGCAGCAGGCCCTGTATGGTTGTATATTTGAACCAGCTGCAGGCCCTGTATGGTAGTATAGTTGAACCAGCTGCAGGCCCTGTATGGTTGTATATTTGAACCAGCAGCAGGCCCTGTATGGTTGTATAGTTGACCAGCAGCAGGCCCTGTATGGTAGTATAGTTGAACCAGCTGCAGGCCCTGTATGGTTGTATAGTTGACCAGCAGCAGGCCCTGTATGGTAGTATAGTTGAACCAGCAGCAGGCCCTGTATGGTAGTATAGTTGAACCAGCTGCAGGCCCTGTATGGTTGTATAGTTGACCAGCAGCAGGCCCTGTATGGTTGTATAGTTGAACCAGCTGCAGGCCCTGTATGGTAGTATAGTTGAACCAGCAGCAGGCCCTGTATGGTAGTATAGTTGAACCAGCAGCAGGCCCTGTATGGTAGTATAGTTGAACCAGCAGCAGGCCCTGTATGGTAGTATAGTTGAACCAGCAGCAGGCCCTGTATGGTAGTATAGTTGAACCAGCAGCAGGCCCTGTAAGGTAGTATAGTTGAACCAGCAGCAGGCCCTGTATGGTAGTATAGTTGAACCAGCAGCAGGCCCTGTATGGTAGTATAGTTGAACCAGCTGCAGGCCCTGTATGGTTGTATAGTTGATCAGCAGCAGGCCCTGTATGGTTGTATATTTGAACGAGCAGCAGGCCCTGTATGGTTGTATAGTTGACCAGCAGCAGGCCCTGTATGGTAGTATAGTTGAACCAGCAGCAGGCCCTGTATGGTAGTATAGTTGAACCAGCTGCAGGCCCTGTATGGTTGTATAGTTGACCAGCAGCAGGCCCTGTATGGTTGTATAGTTGACCAGCAGCAGGCCCTGTATGGTTGTATAGTTGAACCAGCTGCAGGCCCTGTATGGTAGTATAGTTGAACCAGCAGCAGGCCCTGTATGGTTGTATATTTGAACCAGCAGCAGGCCCTGTATGGTTGTATAGTTGAACCAGCTGCAGGCCCTGTATGGTAGTATAGTTGAACCAGCAGCAAGCCCTATATGGTTGTATATTTGAACCAGCAGCAGGCCCTGTATGGTTGTATATTTGAACCAGCAGCAGGCCCTGTATGGTTGTATAGTTGAACCAGCAGCAGGCCTGTATGGTAGTATAGTTGAACCAGCTGCAGGCCCTGTATGGTAGTATAGTTGACCAGCAGCAGGCCCTGTATGGTTGTATAGTTGAACAAGCTGCAGGCCCTGTATGGTTGTATAGTTGACCAGCAGCAGGCCCTGTATGGTTGTATATTTGAACCAGCAGCAGGCCCTGTATGGTTGTATAGTTGAACCAGCAGCAGGCCTGTATGGTAGTATAGTTGACCAGCAGCAAGCCCTGTATGGTTGTATAGTTGAACCAGCTGCAGGCCCTGTATGGTTGTATATTTGAACCAGCAGCAGGCCCTGTATGGTTGTATATTTGAACCAGCTGCAGGCCCTGTATGGTTGTATATTTGAACCAGCAGCAGGCCCTGTATGGTTGTATAGTTGAACCAGCTGCAGGCCCTGTATGGTTGTATATTTGAACCAGCAGCAGGCCCTGTATGGTTGTATAGTTGAACCAGCAGCAGGCCTGTATGGTAGTATAGTTGAACCAGCTGCAGGCCCTGTATGGTAGTATAGTTGAACCAGCTGCAGGCCCTATATGGTAGTATAGTTGAACCAGCAGCAGGCCCTGTATGGTTGTATATTTGAACCAGCAGCAGGCCCTGTATGGTTGTATAGTTGAACCAGCTGCAGGCCCTGTATGGTAGTATAGTTGAACCAGCAGCAGGCCCTGTATGGTAGTATAGTTGAACCAGCTGCAGGCCCTGTATGGTAGTATAGTTGAACCAGCAGCAGGCCCTGTATGGTTGTATAGTTGAACCAGCTGCAGGCCCTATATGGTAGTATAGTTGAACCAGCTGCAGGCCCTGTATGGTTGTATAGTTGAACCAGCTGCAGGCCCTGTATGGTAGTATAGTTGAACCAGCTGCAGGCCCTGTATGGTAGTATAGTTGAACCAGCAGCAGGCCCTGTATGGTAGTATAGTTGAACCAGCTGCAGGCCCTGTATGGTTGTATAGTTGAACCAGCAGCAGGCCCTGTATGGTTGTATAGTTGAACCAGCAGCAGGCCCTGTATGGTTGTATAGTTGAACCAGCAGCAGGCCCTGTATGGTTGTATAGTTGAACCAGCTGCAGGCCCTGTATGGTTGTATAGTTGAACCAGCTGCAGGCCCTGTATGGTTGTATAGTTGAACCAGCTGCAGGCCCTGTATGGTTGTATAGTTGAACCAGCAGCAGGCCCTGTATGGTAGTATAGTTGAACCAGCTGCAGGCCCTGTATGGTAGTATAGTTGAACCAGCAGCAGGCCCTGTATGGTTGTATAGTTGAACCAGCAGCAGGCCTGTATGGTAGTATAGTTGACCAGCAGCAAGCCCTGTATGGTTGTATAGTTGAACCAGCTGCAGGCCCTGTATGGTTGTATATTTGAACCAGCAGCAGGCCCTGTATGGTTGTATATTTGAACCAGCTGCAGGCCCTGTATGGTTGTATATTTGAACCAGCAGCAGGCCCTGTATGGTTGTATAGTTGAACCAGCTGCAGGCCCTGTATGGTTGTATATTTGAACCAGCAGCAGGCCCTGTATGGTTGTATAGTTGAACCAGCAGCAGGCCTGTATGGTAGTATAGTTGAACCAGCTGCAGGCCCTGTATGGTAGTATAGTTGAACCAGCTGCAGGCCCTATATGGTAGTATAGTTGAACCAGCAGCAGGCCTTGTATGGTTGTATATTTGAACCAGCAGCAGGCCCTGTATGGTAGTATAGTTGAACCAGCAGCAGGCCCTGTATGGTTGTATAGTTGAACCAGCTGCAGGCCCTGTATGGTAGTATAGTTGAACCAGCAGCAGGCCCTGTATGGTAGTATAGTTGAACCAGCAGCAGGCCCTGTATGGTTGTATAGTTGAACCAGCTGCAGGCCCTGTATGGTAGTATAGTTGAACCAGCAGCAGGCCCTGTATGGTAGTATAGTTGAACCAGCTGCAGGCCCTGTATGGTAGTATAGTTCAACCAGCAGCAGGCCCTGTATGGTAGTATAGTTGAACCAGCTGCAGGCCCTGTATGGTTGTATAGTTGAACCAGCTGCAGGCCCTGTATGGTAGTATAGTTGAACCAGCAGCAGGCCCTGTATGGTTGTATAGTTGAACCAGCTGCAGGCCCTGTATGGTAGTATAGTTGAACCAGCTGCAGGCCCTGTATGGTAGTATAGTTGAACCAGCAGCAGGGCCTGTATGGTTGTATATTTGAACCAGCAGCAGGCCCTGTATGGTAGTATAGTTGAACCAGCAGCAGGCCCTGTATGGTTGTATATTTGAACCAGCTGCAGGCCCTGTATGGTAGTATAGTTGAACCAGCTGCAGGCCCTGTATGGTTGTATATTTGAACCAGCAGCAGGCCCTGTATGGTTGTATAGTTGACCAGCAGCAGGCCCTGTATGGTAGTATAGTTGAACCAGCTGCAGGCCCTGTATGGTTGTATAGTTGACCAGCAGCAGGCCCTGTATGGTAGTATAGTTGAACCAGCAGCAGGCCCTGTATGGTAGTATAGTTGAACCAGCTGCAGGCCCTGTATGGTTGTATAGTTGACCAGCAGCAGGCCCTGTATGGTTGTATAGTTGAACCAGCTGCAGGCCCTGTATGGTAGTATAGTTGAACCAGCAGCAGGCCCTGTATGGTAGTATAGTTGAACCAGCAGCAGGCCCTGTATGGTAGTATAGTTGAACCAGCAGCAGGCCCTGTATGGTAGTATAGTTGAACCAGCAGCAGGCCCTGTATGGTAGTATAGTTGAACCAGCAGCAGGCCCTGTATGGTAGTATAGTTGAACCAGCAGCAGGCCCTGTATGGTAGTATAGTTGAACCAGCAGCAGGCCCTGTATGGTAGTATAGTTGAACCAGCTGCAGGCCCTGTATGGTTGTATAGTTGATCAGCAGCAGGCCCTGTATGGTTGTATATTTGAACCAGCAGCAGGCCCTGTATGGTTGTATAGTTGACCAGCAGCAGGCCCTGTATGGTAGTATAGTTGAACCAGCAGCAGGCCCTGTATGGTAGTATAGTTGAACCAGCTGCAGGCCCTGTATGGTTGTATAGTTGACCAGCAGCAGGCCCTGTATGGTTGTATAGTTGACCAGCAGCAGGCCCTGTATGGTTGTATAGTTGAACCAGCTGCAGGCCCTGTATGGTAGTATAGTTGAACCAGCAGCAGGCCCTGTATGGTTGTATATTTGAACGAGCAGCAGGCCCTGTATGGTTGTATAGTTGAACCAGCTGCAGGCCCTGTATGGTAGTATAGTTGAACCAGCAGCAAGCCCTATATGGTTGTATATTTGAACCAGCAGCAGGCCCTGTATGGTTGTATATTTGAACCAGCAGCAGGCCCTGTATGGTTGTATAGTTGAACCAGCAGCAGGCCTGTATGGTAGTATAGTTGAACCAGCTGCAGGCCCTGTATGGTAGTATAGTTGACCAGCAGCAGGCCCTGTATGGTTGTATAGTTGAACAAGCTGCAGGCCCTGTATGGTTGTATAGTTGACCAGCAGCAGGCCCTGTATGGTTGTATATTTGAACCAGCAGCAGGCCCTGTATGGTTGTATAGTTGAACCAGCAGCAGGCCTGTATGGTAGTATAGTTGACCAGCAGCAAGCCCTGTATGGTTGTATAGTTGAACCAGCTGCAGGCCCTGTATGGTTGTATATTTGAACCAGCAGCAGGCCCTGTATGGTTGTATATTTGAACCAGCAGCAGGCCCTGTATGGTTGTATAGTTGAACCAGCTGCAGGCCCTGTATGGTTGTATAGTTGAACCAGCTGCAGGCCCTGTATGGTTGTATATTTGAACCAGCAGCAGGCCCTGTATGGTTGTATATTTGAACCAGCAGCAGGCCCTGTATGGTTGTATAGTTGAACCAGCAGCAGGCCTGTATGGTAGTATAGTTGAACCAGCTGCAGGCCCTGTATGGTAGTATAGTTGACCAGCAGCAGGCCCTGTATGGTTGTATAGTTGAACAAGCTGCAGGCCCTGTATGGTTGTATAGTTGACCAGCAGCAGGCCCTGTATGGTTGTATATTTGAACCAGCAGCAGGCCCTGTATGGTTGTATAGTTGAACCAGCAGCAGGCCTGTATGGTAGTATAGTTGACCAGCAGCAAGCCCTGTATGGTTGTATAGTTGAACCAGCTGCAGGCCCTGTATGGTTGTATATTTGAACCAGCAGCAGGCCCTGTATGGTTGTATATTTGAACCAGCTGCAGGCCCTGTATGGTTGTATATTTGAACCAGCAGCAGGCCCTGTATGGTTGTATAGTTGAACCAGCTGCAGGCCCTGTATGGTTGTATAGTTGAACCAGCAGCAGGCCCTGTATGGTTGTATAGTTGAACCAGCAGCAGGCCTGTATGGTAGTATAGTTGAACCAGCTGCAGGCCCTGTATGGTAGTATAGTTGAACCAGCTGCAGGCCCTATATGGTAGTATAGTTGAACCAGCAGCAGGCCCTGTATGGTTGTATATTTGAACCAGCAGCAGGCCCTGTATGGTGTATAGTTGAACCAGCTGCAGGCCCTGTATGGTAGTATAGTTGAACCAGCAGCAGGCCCTGTATGGTAGTATAGTTGAACCAGCTGCAGGCCCTGTATGGTAGTATAGTTGAACCAGCAGCAGGCCCTGTATGGTTGTATAGTTGAACCAGCTGCAGGCCCTGTATGGTAGTATAGTGAACCAGCTGCAGGCCCTGTATGGTAGTATAGTTGAACCAGCAGCAGGGCCTGTATGGTTGTATATTTGAACCAGCAGCAGGCCCTGTATGGTAGTATAGTTGAACCAGCAGCAGGCCCTGTATGGTTGTATATTTGAACCAGCTGCAGGCCCTGTATGGTAGTATAGTTGAACCAGCTGCAGGCCCTGTATGGTTGTATATTTGAACCAGCAGCAGGCCCTGTATGGTTGTATAGTTGAACCAGCAGCAGGCCCTATATGGTAGTATAGTTGAACCAGCTGCAGGCCCTGTATGGTTGTATAGTTGAACCAGCAGCAGGCCCCTGTATGGTTGTATAGTTGACCAGCAGCAGGCCCTGTATGGTTGTATAGTTGAACCAGCAGCAGGCCCTGTATGGTTGTATAGTTGAACCAGCTGCAGGCCCTATATGGTTTGTATAGTTGAACCAGCTGCAGGCCCTGTATGGTTGTATAGTTGAACCAGCTGCAGGCCCTGTATGGTTGTATAGTTGAACCAGCAGCAGGCCCTGTATGGTAGTATAGTTGAACCAGCAGCAGGCCCTTGTATGGTAGTATAGTTGAACCAGCACGGCCCTGTATGGTTGTATAGTTGAACCAGCAGCAGGCCTGTATGGTAGTATAGTTGACCAGCAGCAGGCCCTGTATGGTTGTATAGTTGAACCACTGCAGGCCCTGTATGGTTGTATATTTGAACCAGCAGCAGGCCCTGTATGGTTGTATATTTTTGAACCAGCTGCAGGCCCTGTATGGTTGTATATTGAACCAGCAGCAGGCCCTGTAGTGGTATATGTTGAACCAGTTGCAGGCCCTGTATGGTTGTATATTTGAACCAGCAGCAGGCCCTGTAGGTGTATAGTTGAACCAGCGCAGGCCCTGTATGGTAGTATATTTGAACCAGCTGCAGGCCTGTATGGTAGTATAGTTGAACCAGCGCAGGCCCTATATGGTAGTATAGTTGAACCAGCAGCAGGCCTTGTAGGTTGTATAGTTTGAACCAGCAGCAGGCCCTGTATGGTTGTATATTTGAACCAGCTGCAGGCCCTGTATGGTTGTATATTGAACCAGCAGCAGGCCCTGTATGGTTGTATATTTGAACCAGCTGCAGGCCCTGTATGGTTATAGTTTGAACCAGCTGCAGGCCCTGTATGGTTGTATATTTGAACAGACTGCAGGCCCTGTATGGGTTGTATATTTGAACCAGCAGCAGGCCTGTATGGTAGTATAGTTGAACAGCAGCAGGCCCTGTATGGTAGTATAGTTGAACCAGCAGCAGGCCTGTATGGTAGTATAGTTGAACCGCAGCAGGCCCTGTATGGTTGTATAGTTGAACCGCTGCAGGCCCTTATTTGGTATTATAGTTGAACCAGCGCAGCCCTGTATGGTTGTATAGTTGACCAGCGCAGGCCCTGTATGGTAGTATAGTTGAACCAGCTGCAGCCCTGTATGGTGTATAGTTGAACCGCAGCAGGCCCTGTATGGTGTATAGTTGAACCAGCGCAGGCCCTGTATGTTTGTATAGTTGAACCAGCAGCAGGCCCTGTATGGTAGTATAGTTGAACCAGCTGCAGGCCCTGTATGGTAGTATAGTTGAACCCAGCAGCAGCCCTGTATGGTTGTATAGTTGAACCAGCTGCAGGCCCTGTATGGTTGTATAGTTGAACCCCAGCAGCCTATATGGTAGTATAGTTGAACCAGCAGCAGGCCCTGTATGGTTGTATAGTTGAACCAGCTGCAGGCCCTGTATGATGTATAGTTGAACCAGCTGCAGGCCCTGTATGGTTGTATAGTTGAACCAGCAGCAGGCCCTATGGTAGTATAGTTGAACCAGCTGCAGGCCTGTATGGTAGTATAGTTGAACCAGCAGCAGGCCCTGTATGGTTGGTATAGTTGAACCAGCAGCAGGCCCTGTATGGTTGTATAGTTGAACCAGCAGCAGGCCCTGTATGGTTGTATATTTGAACCAGCTGCAGGCCCATATGGTTGTATAGTTGAACCAGCTGCAGGCCCTATATGGTTGTATAGTTGAACCAGCGCAGGCCCGTATGGTTGTTATTGTTGAACCAGCAGCAGGCCCTGTATGGTAGTATAGTTGAACCAGCGCAGGCCCTGTATGGTAGTATAGTTGAACAGCAGCAGGCCCTGTATGTTGTATAGTTGACCAGCAGCGGCCCTGTATGGTAGTATAGTTGAACCAGCTGCAGGCCCTGTATGGTAGTATAGTTGAACCAGCAGCAGGCCCTGTATGGTTGTATAGTTGAACCAGCTGCAGGCCCTGTATGGTTGTATAGTTGACCAGCAGCAGGCCCTATATGGTAGTATATGTGAACCAGCAGCAGGCCCTGTATGTTGTATAGTTGAACCAGCAGCAGGCCTGTATGGTAGTATAGTTGAACCAGCAGCAGCCCTGTATGGTTGTATAGTTGAACCCATGCAGGCCCTGTATGGTAGTATAGTTCAACCAGCAGCAGGCCCTATATGGTTGTATAGTTGAACCAGCTGCAGGCCCTGTATGGTTTTATAGTTGAACCAGCAGCAGGCCCTGTATGGTTGTATAGTTGAACCAGCTGCAGGCCCTGTATGGTTGTATAGTTGAACCAGCAGCAGGCCCTGTATGGTTGTATAGTTGAACCACAGCAGGCCTGTATGGTATTATAGTTGAACCAGCCAGGCCCTGTATGGTAGTATAGTTGAACCAGCTGCAGGCCCTATATGGTAGTATAGTTGAACCAGCAGCAGGCCCTGTATGGTTGTATATTTTGAACCAGCAGCAGCCCT